>NC_136935.1:38861508-38894008 GCF_949987615.1 Pollachius pollachius | reverse complement strand
TTTCGTCCCAATTGAGCCCAACCCCAAAAAAAAAACACATTACCTGGGTCAGATTGTTGATGAAGATGTTCTGTCAGTCCAATATTCATTGTTTTTCCTTGTATAGGAAAAACCTCTTCCTCTCTCTCTCTCTCTCTCTCTCTCTCTCTTTCTCTCTCTCTCTCGCTCTCTCTCTCGCTCTCTCTCTCTCACTCTCTCTCTCTTCTCTTTCTCTCTCTCTCTCTCTCTCGCTCTCTCTCTCTCTCTCTCTCTCTCTCTCTCTCTCTCTCTCTCTCTCTCTCAGCCTCTACAGCCAGCTGACGTTATCAGCAGCAAGCTTGGTTTTCCAGATATAACTCCCAATATGTGAAACTCAATCATAACTCCGGAGACCAGATGGGAATAAAGGATTCCGAAGGAGGGAAATGATGTTCTGCCATACCCACAGGGCGAAACCCAAGGTCCCTTTTGGTGCACTGAACTTTTATTTTTTTTCTCACTTATTTATCTTAAAAAGTAAAAAAATAAAAAAAACACACCAGCCGCCCTGTCTCCACCCCCTCCCATCACCCTTCCCGTTTTATTTTATTTTCTTTCGAACATGCTTTGGATATTTTTTTTTATGTACACAGAAAATAATATGTATACTGTGTCTTCTTGCTCAAGTTCGGGACAGCGATAGCTGTAGGGTACATGTTTCTGAAGTCTTCCTCACTCTGTTTCTTTTTTTTTGGGCTTTCTTTGTTGCCAGCAGGATCACTCTGATTTCCACTTGTCAGTGAAGGCCAGCCATGCAGAGGGGAAGAGACCAGTGCTTCAGAGAGAAGTAGAGAAAGAAAATGGGATGGGAAAAATGGTAGGAAAAAAACGAGTTGAAAGGGGAGAGAGGAGGGGTTTTTGGAGTTGGCAGCGGTGGTGTGTGTCTGTGTGTTTGGGTGGGGGTGTGTATGTGTGTGTGTCTGTGTGTTTGGGTGTGTGTATGTGTGTGTGTGTGTGTGTGTGTGTATGTTTGGGAGTGTGTTGAGGGAGGCGGTGGGGAATTTGGCAGCGGTGCTGTGTGTCTGTGTTGTGGTTGTGTGTTTGTGTCTGTCTGTTATTCTGTGTGTGTGTTTTCTCTATGTCTATGTTTGTGAGTGTATGTGTGCCCGTTTGTGTATTTGGATGTATGGTCTGTGTTTGTCTGTGCGTGTGTCCGTGCGAGCGCTGCGCGCGTGTGTGTGTGTGCGTGTATGTTTCTAGCTTTGACTGGACTCAGTCAGGCTTTGACATTGATGGGACCTGGGAGAGGAGACGAGGACCAGTCGACCCAAAGGACCGCTGAATACGGGAGAGAGGGTAGAGAAGGGGAGAGTTATGGCGGGGGGGGGGAGGGGAGGGGGGCTGGGAGGGGAGGGGAGGGGAGGGGAAGGGTTGGGGCAGAAAAACTGCCAGAGGCTGCTGCTGGCTTTGAAGCTGGTGACTATAAAGGGCTGGGGGCACCGTTATCCCCCTTGAAGTGGATCCACCACTTGTCACTCTTAAGGGCATCGCCTGCAGCTGTGGACTGCTGCGCTCTGTTGTGTGTTTCAGGATGAGGTCCCGCTATGGGCCCCCCTACTTCACCTTGATGTGGGGACGCAGATCAATACTTTTGCAGCGCGGAGCTGATGGCACCAGCCCAATGTGATGTTTAAAGTGGCTGAAGTGCTTCATGGAGCGGAAGGGGGAGGGGGGCGAGAACTAACAGGAAGTGGCCGGTCCGACAGGAAGTGGTTTACTGTGAGGAGGCGAATAGGAGCGTTTAAAGCGTGGAGAAGACGCTTGCAGGTCGGAGGTACCGACGCAACGATACGCCAAAGCGGGAAGTCTGGGGGAAGACGTAAAGGGCCAGAGATAAAGCCACACGAAGGACTGACCAACCATCTATTTGATTGGTTAATTAATCAAATTGGCTTTCATAGAAGAAGAAAAAAGCGTGAATCTTCTTCATAAGATCACAGCTTCTATATCGTTTGCACAAAACCAAGAATATCTTGTTATCTCCTTAAACATGTTGTTCCTTCTCTAAGAGACGCAGGTAACTTTACTATAGAAGAAGCCCAGTGCAATAAATTCTCTGAAATATTTCTGGTCCCAAAGTAGCCACTAAGTACTATTAGTATTTACTGCCTGTGCTCCCCCTCCCCCCCCCCCCCCTCCCCTCTCTCCCTTGCCCTCTCCCCTCCCGGAAGATGAATTACAAGCCAAGACTAGCCTATGACCGATGGACTGGGGGGGCAGGGGGGGGGGGGGGGGGGGGGGGGGGGAGCCACAAGCGCACGGTGGTCTATGGAGAAATATGCGCTTATGAAATCGTAAATTTTATCTCAAACAGTAATTAGCATTAAGAGCGCTGGCTGATTTTATTTATCAACTTTAGCCACAATTAATAACCGCTGTGTTGAGGAGCGCTCCAGGAAAGACAAGGCAGGACACGAGTGGCGCGTCAAGGCCGTAAACCCATTACACACATGGTCTGATTGAGCCCGCCCCCACTGGGGAAATAAGTAATTGTGCCTGAGAAATTTTAATTGGCCTGAAATGGATTCTAAATTACACAACCTTTTGTTTTGAAGCCTAAGTAGCGAGGAGCTATAGCTGGGGGGAGGTAATGGCCGGGGGGTGATGGGGCAGTGTGTGTGTCGGATCTCTTAAAACATCTTCCTCTCTGCTGCGGCTGCTGCTGCTGCATTCCCCCCTCGCCGGCCATTTTGAAATGCCTATAGAGTTAAATGTAATACATTAAAAAGAGATTGTGGGTTTGCACGCCAACCGGCAAGGGTCTGGTGTTGTTCTGGTCCGAGAGGCTGGTCATTTCAGATGCTTGTAGTTTCTGTTGCGGCGGTGTTAATGATTATCTCTCTTCAATACCCTCTGCCCCTCTCTTATTTTATCTTTCTCTCTCTTCCGGACTCTTTTTCTCTCTCTCTCTCTCTCTCTCTCTCTCTCTCTCTCTCTCTCTCTCTCTCTCTCTCTCTCTCTCTCTCTCTCTCTCTCTCTCTCTCTTTCTTGCTCTCCCTCTCCCCCCCCCCCCCGCAGTTTGGGCAGAGCAGGTGTCGCTGGTGGGGTTGATAGCATAGTGTAAGGGATGGAGTAGGTCTTTGGCTAGTGATAGTGGTGGTGTTGGTGGGTTGATAGTATAGTGTAAGGGATGGAGTAGGTCTTTGGCTAGTGATAGTGGTGGTGTTGGTGGGTTGATAGTATAGTGTAAGGGATGGAGTAGGTCTTTGGCTAGTGATAGTGGTGGTGTTGGTGGGTTGATAGTATAGTGTAAGGGATGGAGTAGGTCTTTGGCTAGTGATAGTGGTGGTGTTGGTGGGTTGATAGTATAGTGTAAGGGATGGAGTAGGTCTTTGGCTAGTGATAGTGGTGGTGTTGGTGGGTTGATAGTATAGTGTAAGGGATGGAGTAGGTCTTTGGTTAGTGATAGTGGTGGTGTTGGTGGGTTGATAGTATAGTGTAAGGGATGGAGTAGGTCTTTGGCTAGTGATAGTGGTGGTGTTGGTGGGTTGATAGTATAGTGTAAGGCAGTGTTTCCCAAACTTTTTTTCTGGGGACCCATTTTTTTAAATTACAAACCATCGCGACCCAATTCACAATAGGCCTTAACTATAAAATCGTGAGAAGAACAAATTTGTGCATAAATGAACATTCCTGAATGTTTTTACTGCCAATTCCGCAACCCATTAAAAAAGAACTTAAACCAGCCTTTTCGAAGAGATAAATCACAACTTTTTTTTATGCACTAGTTATTGAGAACATAATACACATATTAAATACTTTATAAATTCGACCAAATAAATGCATTTAGGTGGAGTTAATGTCCCCTTGTTTTGGCTATCTCATTGTTTTTATTTCCTCTCATCAGTTAAACAAACACAATGTTCATTAGCCTTTCAACTAGATGCAATGTTATAAGTAAAATTATCAGAAAAATACAAACATTTAGTATTATCAAAAACATGCATCTTGTTGATTTTTTTTTAAAATGCTAATGTGTAAAAAAAAAAAGGTTTAATTATACATTAATTTCGACCCAATTGACAGTTGAAACCACCCAATTGAAATCTCCCGTGACCCAGTCTTTGGGAAAGACTGGTGTAAGGGATTGAGGGTGGTCTTTGGCTAGTGATAGTGGTGGTGTTGGTGGGGGTGATAGTAGCATTGGAGGTCGACGTGGTACTAGGGGTGGTGCTTGTGTCGGGTGGGGCTGGAGGTGGGACGTGTGGTGGTGGTGGCGGTGTTTGTGATGGAGGTGGTGGGGGGGTGATCCGGGGGATTGACAGGGGGTGATGGGGCTACGGGCGGCCTGTGGTCTCATTGCTAATTAGTCTTTATTGTGCTTCCCCGGCAGTTTTTCCTCAGTCTGCTTTGAGCCTGTCGCTTGCTGCTGCGAGCGGCCCTTCAGAGCCCAACCCCCCCTGTGGCCCTGGGCTAATAACAACCCGTAGCAGTCACTGTGGAGGTCACTGGGGGTCGACTTGTGTAGCCCCCGACGATCCCTTCAGCAGCGCTAAAGTCCGAGCGATGTGCCCGCTGTTCCTGTTAAAGGCCCATAACCGTTATTCACTCCGGTGAAGTACATGCCGGCACACATACATGAGCATGCACGCATGTGGGTACACACACACACAAGCACACATGCAGGCGCAAACACACCCACACAAACATGTGGGTGTATACACATACACACACACATGCTCGCACACACACGAGCGCACACACACACACACACACACACACACACACACACACACACACACACACACACACACACACACACACACACACACACACACACACATTAAATTTTCCAACTGCTCTGCTACAGCACATAAGCCTGTTGGTGGGCAGTATAGAAGTCTGGTGGGCAGTATAGAAACAATTGCTGGGAGCCTGTTTGTTGGTGTTCTGATGCATGCAACAGGTCTGGGTCGCCTCAAGTGCAAGATGCATTCTCCACAGGCCCATGGGCAAGGGAGACACTGCCCCAGAATAGACTCTCATCTCTGGGGTAGGAGGATCTGCCAGCACCCCCTTGCTGAACCTCTTAGAGCCTCTGCTTAGCTCTACCTCTCTTTATAGATCCAAAATCGTCTCCACTGCAACACTCTCCCTCTCGCACTCGCTCTCTCTGTGGAGGTCAGAAATAAGCCTGACGCAAATGAAGTGACCACTGGGCGAAAAAACAACCCAACATAAAATAAAGATTCAACCCAGAGCCTTCTTTGAAAGCTCGTAGTGGTGAGAGACCAGTGGTTGGATACCAGCACCCGGCTCTTCGGGCTCCATGACATGTAGCATGTTGTTTATTTTTACACCATGCATTCAAATGCACTTCTGTTGTGATGCTTTATGTTTGTTTTGTCTGGAAACCTTACAACCCCCAGTTCCTGTTGCTGGCCCTTGCGTTCGCTTGCATCACATCCCAAAATCAGTGGTGAAATTCAAGAGGGGAGAAAAAAAAATAAAAAATTGGAGGGATCAGGATTGACCGTATGTGTTTGCAGAGAAATCAGTAAACAACATTAATTTCATATGAATTAGTAAAGAGTAGGAAATGGCAATTCTCCAGTCGACTTTTTTCCCAAAGTCGTCCGCAATCAAGTTCGTCAACTTTAGAGATGAAACTTTGATAGCGGTGAAATTATTTAATCTGTGACTTTCCCCTGTGAGGTTTCCCTTCAGATCCTCAGTGTCTTTGATCATAAAACACACTGATTAGTGAATAAAGGACATCCCGATTGGTAGTCCAGGAATGCAGATATGTTCGCTCGCAGAACTGTAAAATACTAATGGATCGATGTCTTAGAGACCTCCTTACTGTACAATTTAGAAGAATTAACACAAAAGCCAGCTGATCCTTGTCGCTTCGGGGTAAAAACAGACACTGCACTTTGAGCCAGATCTTTTCAGAAAGCAGCACGAGATCATACACAGCCTGTAACATCAAAAAAGTGTCCGCAAAAATCATCTTAATGGGCTTAACTGGGATGAATTATTCACCACTTGATGCTCCTCTCTGGCCACACAAATTTACAACATACATGAACGACCGTAGCCAACTTAAAAAATGCTAAGCTTCTGACCTCTGGATATTCCAGTAGAAATATCAAGTTTTGCAAACTATGTGATTCAGAATCTTGTGACATTAATTTTCCCCTTTCAATGTACATTTTCTTACCGTAAATGTACCATTCAATAGGTTTTTTTACGATGTCCCACCCTCTCGCTTTACCTACTTTCCTGCCTGTCTTCCCAGTCTTTTCCATGAAGGCACAATAGTTAATCTTTTTTAATGAAATGAGAGGGTTGACACGACAGTGATCTATATTTACCAATTAGCTTTCTCTGAACGACTATTGAACCACCAATGTATGCAGTATGCCTCTTCGCATCCTTTGAGCAAGATGACCAACCTCTACATGTTTCTTTCTGACATCTTCCTATAGTCACTACAGACAGACATACAGAGACTCATTCCACTATAGTATAGTGGAATGAGTCTTTGCTTGTCTGTCTGTCATTCGATTTGCTAAAAAAAACATTCATCCAATCAGCTTGAGACTTGGCGGGTGTTTTACTGGGTACCTGAGGAGGTGCAGTGTAGAGTGTGAGCTCTGGAGATCCATGGGACATTTTCATTAGTAGTATGTCAGTCTGTACATCCGCCAGAAATACACACTGTATATTGTATTGAGAGGGGAACCCTTTTAACTGTTACACCGCTGAAAGGTATGCTGGCAGTTCTAGAGAAAGCTGCAAGAAGCAACACCAGATGCCAAGCAAACTTTTATCATATGGTCTACTGCAAAAAAAACAAGAAACTAAACTGTAAATTGCTTTGGATAAGAACTGTAAATATTCCATTATTTTTACAAAAAACAAAATAAACAAGCAAATTAGGATCCCCTTTGATAACGTTGTGTTCACATTCATACATTTTTTAGACCGTGTTCAGCAGCATCACATGACTCTCCGAGACTCCCGTTTGGTCACATGGTCTCCTTCCGTGCGGTCAATAAAAAAAGAAACGTGATCTCTGGTGAATCTCGCTGGGGAATCAGCGCTTTGATACCGTGGCAACCCCCCTGGCTTGCTGTGACAACTCATCACCGTGGGGGGGCTCTTAATCTCTTCAGAGGAGATGAAACGCGTCTTCTGAGGAGGAGGAGGGCTGCTGAACGCCACGCTGATCTTCACAGGACTTCATGAAGATCCAGCACTAATGGGACGCTCTTTAAAAAAAAAAGATTTATGGAGAAGTGGAGGATGAGGAGGGGGGAGGCTGTAATGATGCCTTTTTCACGCTTGGTTGTGCGCTTGTTTTTCTGATCTGAGGCGTTTATGAGTGCACTATAGAAAAGCCATCACCCCCCCACCGCACACACACACACTAACACACACAAACACACACACACACACACACACACACACACCCACACACACACACACACACACACACACAATATCTTGAAGTAGTAAGTAAAATGTGTTGGTTTCTTATCAAACTTTTCTTCTCTCGGTGTGCCAATAACATTGTGTTTACATCCCCAATCGATGCCGATAATATCACGTCTTAAGTCTCATTATGAGTCTCATCCCAGCTTCGACGGATAACGCGTTAACCGATAATCACTTCCTGCCCATTCAATGCCGACGTGACGAGAGAGTTCCACCAAGGATACTCGCATATAACAACACACAAGGTTTGATTACGGGCCCAGGCGTTGGAAATAATATCCAGTTTTTCCTCTTACAAACAAAATAATCCCAAGCCCCCAGTGCATCAGTACGAGAGACAGATCCCTCACACTCAAACTACATCTTAAAGAAGACAAAAACTAATAACAACAAAAACAACAATCCCAACAAATGAGTGCCTTTTCCTTATGATCGCTCCCCGCTCCCCTCACTGAAACCAGGACCAAATGGACAATAAACACCATTGATGATCCCACTGTCAAGAGCTCGCAATTTTTTCCGTCCGCGCCCGAGCAAATTAGCCGAGACCTTGCAGCGCGGTGAGTGCGCTGCGCGCAGGATTAAAGGGGAGGACTATCTCAAGGCTGTGCTTCTCAGATAACCGCACCTAAAGCAACCTTTCTCTCAAACACACAATTACTCGTCCCCTCTCTCGCTCTCTCCCCCGCTCGCCCGCTCACCCCCGCACAATCCCCTTTACCACCTCCCCTTTGAATTTCATCAGGGGCTTAATTAGTATACAAATAAAACTTCCCTTATCTCCCGCTCGCCCTAATTGGCCTGTCTTTAGTTATGCCTGCCGAGTGTGTGCTTGTGCGTGCGCGCGCGTGTGTGTTTGTGAGAGCCGGGGCCCCTGTAATTAGGGTGACCATGTTCACCTTTCGCTTTCAGACGCACTGGTGCTTTGGGAGCTCGCCAGGGAGGGGGACACACACACACGCACACACACTCCTTTGTGTGTGTTTGATATTGCGTGCTGCATGTGTGTGTTCATGTGGTTTTTTTTGACATGTGTGTGTGTTATGTGTTTGTGGGGCTGTGCAGAGGTGTGGGGTGGGGGGCAGGTGTTGTGTGTGTGTGTGGGAGTGAGGGGGGTGTAGTGGGGGTGAGGGTGTTCAGGATTATTGCTCTGCAATCATTCCCGGGCCGTCCCAGCGGTGCGCTCATGAGCCAGGAGGGCTTTGGGTGCTGCTGGTTCCCACTGAACTGGCTGTCCTGCTTCATGTAGTTCTCCTTCGCTTATTTTCCTCTCTTTCATTTTCCTCCTTGCTCACATTGTCTCTTTCTGTTTATCTTTATTTAAACGGATAACATTCTCTCCCAAATTTTTTCTCCGTTTTTTGGTACTTGGTTTCTTTTAATCCATTTTTTCCCTTGCGTTAGTTATTTCTCTCCTTCCTCGTTTCTCTTTTCCTTCCTCTCCTTCTTTCTTTCTTAGTGATTTCCCTTATTTCTCCTCCATCCTCCTTTCTTCCTTTCTTTCTTCTCTCTATGTATTTGTTGTATCCCCCCTCCTCCCACACACACACACACACACACACAAAATCACACACACTACCGGACCGCCCCCCTATATTGATTATCTCCGTCCCGCTCCTCTACAGCGTAATATTGGGTGACAGTGCTCCGTGCCCCCTCCGTAATTAGAGTTCAGCGCGGAGGTGGAGGCGCGGGCTTCTGCTGGGTCAATTAGACTCCTTTGTTATTAAACTTGATTCATCCCCTTCTCCGTCGCTCCTGGTGCTTACCCAGGGTATCGGGCCATCTCGCCTCCTGAAATTGGCTCCCCCGCAAATCATCATGTACGCAGCGAGACAACCCCAAGCCAACGCCTCCTCCACCTCCCCCCCGCCATCACTATTAGCACTATCACCGATACCCGCACCACCATTATCACTACCAAAACTTACAACCCCCCCACAACCACCAGCAACAACACCATCATCACTCCCAATACTACCACCACCACCACCACCACCGCCCCATCAACAGTCCTACCAATGATCCCGGAAGGATGTACTGCTGAAAAATGAACCCATCAGAACTCATAAACTCTGCCTGTATACACTTAAATCATCCTCAAATGTCCATAAAGAAGACAGATTGGGGAGTCGCTTGATGCTGACAATCTTAGCTCAAGGATTGGTTCAGGAGGGATATACATTTAAACCTACTGGAAAACCATCACTATGACATCACCTAGTAGAAGCAGCAATAGTAGCAGCAACAGTAAGTACAAGTATCTGTAGTTGCTGCTGCTATTGCTGCTACTACTACACTACAACCACTCTTACTATTCTTACTAACTAAAACTATTACTATATCATGTCTACGTCATGTTGATACATTTCTGGATGTTGTGTATCACCAAGACGACAACATGAAAGGGATCCAAACTCTTTAACTGTACTGTTTTCTTTCTCTGCAGCATGCAAGCCTCCATTCCAAGGGCTGACCAGAGGGGTGAGCAGATGATGCACACATCACCCCGAGCCCCCTTCATGAACCCTCCCCCCACACTTTGTCCCTTCTCTGTCTCTTCCTTGGTCTCTTGGATTCTTAGGAGGAACGGGGAGAGAGAGAGAGAGAGACGGAGGGCGGGGCCAGCCCGTTGTCAGGGTCTCAGTGGCCATCTCACGCCTGTACCGGCCGGTTGAGTGTCAGGTAGAGAGATTCAGCCGCCATGCAGAGTGAGAGAGAGAGAGAGAGAGAGAGAGAGAGAGAGAGGGAGAGAGAGAGAGATGGAGAGATTGTGAGTGATGGAGTGAGAGAGGGCGACCAAAAGAGACAGAGAGAGAGGGAGCGAGAGATAGGGGAAACGATCTGTAGAGAGGGAGAGCCATGCAGAGCCGGGGGGGGGGGGGGGGAGACTTGGAGACTTGAAAAAGAAAGAGAAGGAATGAGACGAAGAAAGAGGAGAGGAAGGGATGGAGGGAGATATGGACAGGGAGAGGGAAAGGAGGGAGGGAGTAGTAGAAGACAAAGAGAGAGAGAAAGAGAGCCCTCTGCATGGAAGCCAAGCAGGAGAGCAGGAGAGAGCGATGGGCCCAGCCCAAGGGAGTCCACCTCCAGAAGACAAAAGATCAATTCTCTCCATCTCACTCCCAGCTCCTGATAACAAGCAAAAGTTCAGCAAGCCCAGGAGCTGTCTTGCCTTTGAAATGTGCAATCTGGTGTGCCAGGCACAAGAAGTTACATTCATACCAGTACGCATACGCATGCACCATTACTGTACAAGGATACACATACAGTCTCTCTCTCTCTCTCTCTCGCTCTCTCTCTCTCTCCCTACCGCTTTCCCTCTTCCCCTCTCTCTATCTCTCTCTCTCTCTTCCTCTCTCTCTCTCTCTCTCTCTCTCTCTCTCTCTCTCTCTCTCTCTCTCTTTTGTAAGGATTAAATGGACATTTAGGAATAATAGTTTGCTTTGAAGGGTTACCATGTCAAAAGATTGGTTTTACCATATAAAGATAATGAAAATTGGAGAAACAGAAATAGTTTCAGCAAATTGCACCAATAAAATACAACAAGATGTCAATTTAGCATTCAAACAAAAAAAATTGTCAATTTTTTTATTTGAGCTACAGCAAACAAGTTTGGACAGAGAAGCAGTTGCATTTGGTCAGAATCAAAACATCACTTGTGACAGCGCACTGTGCCAGCGCAGTGTGTTTTTTTCGTTGGGATTGTGGGTAACTTGGTTATTGGCAGCAGCCCACCACACTCAAACTGGGAACATGGGGCCTGCAAGAGCTGGACTTTACTCCTCCTCCTCACCACCCAGTGCTCCAGGCAAACTTTTTAAATTTGTAGTTTAGCTTGTGGAATACACACTTTCATTTGTGTCTGTGCTTCATTTTCGTGACGTCTTCATTTTGTTTAAGTGTGTGCTCATTCTTTAGTGTTTATTATTTTGGATATCTATAAAAAATAATTTTAAAGGATTGTGAAGATGTGAATGGCATCTTCACTGGGTTAAACCATGTTTTAAAAGATGCACATGTTCCTGTCCAGCTGTTAGCCGTAATAGTCTGCAGCTGTGGCTCATAGGTTAATTGAGCCACACCCATTCTGGTGCTCCTTAAGAGGGCCAGAGTTCTAGATTGGGGGAGGCTCGAGTTGTGCAAGTGAATTGACTGTTGTGCTATTGTTTGTTTTAAGTAAAAAATGTGCTTTTTAGCGAAAATATTGTGCGTCAGGTAAACTCTCTCACAAGGATCACAAGCACGCATCACAAGGAGCACACATTGTTCTGAAATATTAAAACTCTGCAGAGGTAATTGCGTTTTTGATTCTGACGAGGCGATGTGAACGTCACTTCCTTTCAAATAGGATAATGGGTTTCAAAGCAACGGATGGGTTACGCTGTCTTTGGCTGCAGTGAATCGCACGTATTAATGAAACTTATGCTGACGTAGCAGCTTCGGACTTGTTAGAACGTACGCACCGTTTAGAGTCCTACATTTGGTGAGCAAATGTCAAAACATTGTTTCTTTAATGGCCCCAATCATTACAACTCCCTGGGGGAGCCCCTCTGATCACGGCCCCCAGCAGATGGGACAGACCTCTTTATGTATGCAGATTTATTCCCGAACAGTGTTTACACACAGACACACTCTCCTTTCGCTATAAAAGTGAGGACTGTTTCACATGAGGTTGCGTCTCTTAAGCGGCTCTGTAATGGAGGCTGGAAGCTGTCATGTGGCGGCGTTGTGTTTGTCATGTTCTGCCTGAGAGGTACAACGCGCTGAGAGGAGGGGACGAGCTGCACCGCACCGATGACCTCTTACACGCTTTTCAATTACCACAGAGGATGGAGAGACGCAGAGGGGCCCCTGTAGTGCAGCTGTCTCCGCCATCTCCTCCCCGCAACATCTGCCCGTCCAACATGGCGGTGGTGGTATTGTGGTGGCTCTCTCTCTCTCTCTCTCTCTCTCTCTCTCTCTCTCTCTCTCTCCCTCCCTCCCCCAGTGAGGTGCTGCCCTGCCCCTGCTGCAGGGTGGGCAGGTGTGAGCCGAGGCCGGGGCCCTCTGTCATTAAGCGGGCAAGCTGTGCTGTCACGTCTGGCGCGAGCCCCGATGTCATCCATGACCCTGCAGAAGTGCAGCAGCCCCTCGCAGGGGAGGAGGTGGTGGTGGTAGTGGGGGAAGAGGAGAGGGGGGAGGAGGGGTTGGAGGAGATGTTGGTGGTGGTGGAGAGGGAGGGAGGGAGGGTGGAGGAAGGCGGCACGGACAAACCTTGACGGGTCACTTGAGGGTAAAGCCACGCGTGGAGAAGTTATGAAGGACACCTGTGTTCACCCTCCCTCTCTCTCTGTATCTCTCCATCCCTCCCTCTCTCTCTCTATTGCTCTCTCTCCTCATCTCTCTATCTCTCCCCCTTTCTCTGTAATGCTCTCTCCCCTTTCCTCTGTCCAACTTTCCACCCCTCCCTATCTCTCTAATGCTCCCTCTCTTATCTCTTCAACCCTCTCTCTCTCTTTCTCTCACTCACACTCTCTCTAGTGCTCTCTCCCTCGTTGATCTCTCTCTCTCTCTCTCTCTGTATCTCTCCATCTCCCCATTCTCTCTCTAATGCTCTCCCTCTTCATCTCTCCATCCCTCTCCCTCCCTCTCTCTCTCTCTCTCTCTCTCTCTCTACTGTTCTCTCTCTTAATTTCTCCATCCCTCCCTCTCTCTCTCCAATGCTCTCTCTCCTCATCTCTCCATCTCTCCCTCACTCTCCCATGCTCTCTCTCTTCATCTCTCCACCCCCCCCTCTCTCTCTCTCTGTCTTCATCTCTTCTTCTCTCTCTAAAGCTCTCTCTCTCTTCATCTCTTCATCTCTCCATCTCTGTCCGTCTCTCTCCCCTGTGTTCAGCAGCAGCAGCAGCCCAGTGGGCGCCACACTGCCACTGCCTCACGCCTCACCCCTACCTCACCTCCACCTCACTCCCACCTCCACCCCAGCCCCCCTCTTGCCAAGGTGTGTAGAACAGATGCCAATCAACTACGGGCTGTCAATAAAAGGCGGGAGCATCACCGTTTGGCCCCCCGCCCCCTGTGTTCTGCAGAAGAAAGAGCATATTGTCAGTATAGAAAAGCATGTACATTATTGTTTCATCCAGCAAATAAAAGGTATTTGTTATCTATCAAAGAAATAAACATGTTTTTATCTATTTAACTACTCTGGAATTTTATGACTTCATTTGTGGGAATCAGTTACTTACTAACCAGAGACAAGAAGGAGAAAAACACTGATCAATTATTCAAACGCTCGAGAATATTTTAAAGCTTATGCGGAATTAACACAGTGTAAATAACGGCTAATTTTCGGTAATTTGGCAAGAGCCGACTTTTATTTGTAGTGTTCCTGGAAAATGGTTGTCATATAAGTAGGCAAAATCTTATTTGAGAATTTTTTACCAAAAAGGACATTGTTTTCTCACCATAACCTGGGTAATAAACAAAAATCCACACAAATGCAGAGAGTTGATCTTCTTTAAGAGCTTGCCTGCTTGCAGCCGTCGCTAAACCTGCCACCTAAAAACAAGACAACCTAGCCTAGCTCGGTTTGACATGGGCCAAGAAACTGATTGCCCGTGAGGTCTGTCCGAGCGGCGCCTGCATTTAGATGGAAGGACCTGTATCACCTCTGGATAATGTACTTCCCTCTCTACAATTTACTGGCCGTCGCTTCATCTCCACAATGGTAATTCCATTAGATAACCCCATGAGATGGGGAGACCTCCGCTGGGGAGGGGTAAGGTGGGGGGGCCAAAGACCCGTGTATGGTTAATAAAGTAGGAAAAGGGCAAGGGGGAAGGCCACAAAAGGATTAAATAAGGTTGATTCAGACTAGGATTTAATTATTTTAGTTTTTATTTAATGGGAACCCAAAATATACATTTTTTTAAACGTGGTAATATTTCTTATATGATCTTCAGTAGAGAAATGTACGGCATTTTGTCACTTAACACTAAAATAACACCTTCATTTGAATAAAACGTATGCCTTATTTTCGTTACATTGTGATGTCGAAATGGTTAGCGAAAGGCATACCCAAATACAACGGGATGTGTGGAGCTCCGTCTTGGCAGCTTATGATGATGGCGGTGTCCGACCAGTCACACACAACGACAGGACTAGCTTAAAAACAAGATATCACAAGGTTCCCATGGGGCCTTAGGCGTCCCCCCTGCTTCCTAGAACATATATTTTTTAAATCTCCTATTGTTTGAATTGGAGCTAAAAACAGTGGGTTCACTTAGAAATAGGAGCTTAGGAACTCTGGCGAGGGGAGCGGATGTTTCTTTGAATTGTTGTCATTTGTGTGAAAGACAGTTCTTTTATTTTTTTTTAAAACCATTCACGTTCTTTCTAATTGTGTTGCAAAAATTGTGTTTATTTTTAAAAAAAAAGATAATTTCCCAGACAGCTTTATTCAACATAATATACAAATGGGGACTAGGTTGAGTTCTACATTGCAGAGAGATTTTGAGAGCTTCTCTTAAATCATGCCCTTAACTTGTTATGTTATATCATGATCAAGTCTCATATTGTGTCCTAAAATTCATGCTCTCAAATTAAGTTGTGAAATAAAGTCGTTAAATAAATTCTTTAAATCATGTCCTTAAAACTATCCCAAAATAAGTCCTTGAATCAAGTCCTAAAATACTGTCCTTAAATCGATGCCTAAATAAGTCCTTATATCAATTACTTGAATCAATTCTAAATCATGCTCTTAAATATTTATTTGGCAATAGGCCACAAACAACTTTTAGTTTTACCCTAGTGCTTATTTCACATCATATAAGGTATTCCTTTCTGATATTTCATCTTGATTTTGTATGTTCCATCCCTCCTCCCCATTTTTTCTCTCTAAGTTACATGTTTACCTTCGTCTGAATTGATTAATGTTAAATCCAAGCAGCAGCAGCCCAAAAATAAATAAAAAATGCAACCATTGACGAAAAGTGAATCAGGCAGGAGTATGTCTTGTTTGTTTGGTCATTTTCTTCCCAATAAATTGTTTCTTTTCTCTTTTATCACAGTGTGCATATCCACGTGCATGTGTTTGTGAGAGTTAGTGTGTGTGTGTGTGTGTGTGTGTGTGTGTGTGTGTGTGTGTGTGTGTGTATGTGTGTGTGTGTGTGTGTGTGTGTGTGTGTGTGTGTGTCGGTGAGGCTGTATCCTCGTAATCCCCCCAGCCTCACCTACAGTGTGTACACACACACTTGTCTGGGGTTATTGGCAGTGAGCCTTCATCCACCGACACCTCTAGCCTCCCTGGTGGCCGTTGTCACAGAAGAAAGAGAATGATCAATATCCCAGTTAAACTCAACTTTCAAAGCTCATCGTAAGGGGCCCCCCCCTCGTCTCCCCCTCCTCCTCCCCCCCTCCCCCCCTCTTCTTTTAATGAATTTGCTTTCATTTCACACATTTTTAAAACATCAAACAATAAAAAATCGGCCGGGGCACAGTAAAATATTTAGATCTATTGACTGGCTGAAAAATGTAGAGGGCAAAAACTCCAGTGGTTTGATGCTGATGCGTTGTGAGCACTTTAATCCACCCGAGTGCTCGCTTTTATCTGCTTGGGCATCTCCACAAGAGGAGAAAAAGGGCCTGGAGAATGATCTCCAAAGATCGTGCAACTCTCTTTCTTAAAGAAGGCCCCTACCTCTAAGTGGTCTGCTTCTGAGGAGGAGCCCCTCTTCTTCTCTCTGTGTTTAGGCACTTGATGGCTGTGAATTGCATAACTTATCGTTGGTTTTTTTGTAGGCGAGGCAGAAATCATGGAGTGAAGGAAAAGGTAAATTCAGATCTGTGAGGTAATTTGTTTTATTTTATGAAGTATTAATCTTGTGATCAGCCTGTGGTCATGTATGCATTCAAACGAAACATCAGCTACAGTTGTTTTGAACCATGTGGAAAGGCATTCATATTTTAAAGGTAGTTCATAATAGCACAAACAGGAAAATAGAATTGGTAAACATATAGATATCATCATCAAATGGATCATATAAAGCAAAAAAGGTATCTCTTGCCATATGAAGGCCTTTGACCAACATCAGCATGCAAAAGCTCCAGAGTAGAGATGACAAAAATACATTTCATTATATATCTTAACTGTTGTCCCCTTCTTAGAAAGATCCAAATGACCTTAAAACGTGAGGTGACCCTTCCTGGACCTGTTAATTTGATCTAGATCATACTTCAATCAAACTTTATTTCCATTGCACTCTTCTTACAGAACATCAATACCAAGATAAGGGTCTAGAAGTCTATGCACAGAATGTTAGCAGCACTACTGATGAGTGATGGGATGGTGTAAATGTGTGTGTGTGTCGGCGTGTGTGTGCGTTTGCATTCTAAACGTGCGTGTGCACAGGGCTCTAGCGGGACAGCCACGGCCTTGACACCAAACATCTGCGGTGTGGTTACATTTGGGGGGGGGGGGGGGGGGTCGGGTTGGGTGGGTGAGAGGGGGGAAGTGACACAGGCACATCTGCCAGGGGGCAGATGGATCGCATGCACCCTGGCAGATGTGCCGCTATGTCACTGCCCCTTCCCTACACATACCCCGACCTGGGGTTCCACCCCCCCTCCCAGAAGCCTGTACTCCCCCTTTTACTCTCCCCCACCCATGATTTTGTGATTTGCCTCCACCCTACTCCTCCTATCCCCTATTGGTGGAGGGCTGCACGGGGGGTTTGAGAGGCAGATGTGTAGTCTTAGGGGAGTTGGGGAGGGAGATTTAGAAATGGAAGACACAATGAAACTCAAGAGGCCCAGGACAGAGCTGCGCCGAGAGAGGGTCTAAAAATAAGACATGTTTTCCTTCCTCGCTGTACCAGATGTCATGGTTGTTTTTTTTGTCTTCCAGGGTTCAGCATTAACAAGGTTTGTTTTGTATTTGGGTTGGGTTTAGAGGAATGAAACGCAGTGTTTATATCGGTTATGGGGTGGTAGTCTAGGGATATGGGCTTCAAACGCCTGCTTGTCACTCAACGTAAGCAAATGACACGCTTTTACAGCGATAAAATATTGAGTGAATTTGACGATGTTATTAACAGGATGACAAACAGAAGAAAATGAAAAAATAATAACCTAGTTTATATGTTCAAATAACCACGGGTTCATTGGCTTTTTCATTCACATGAACAGCATTGCGGACACACGTCTCTCTGCGGTTAGGCCCCTGCGTACACGTTATAAACTCTCAAGTGTTACCACATTTGCCTTTGCGTAAACAAAATGGCCACATAAATGTTCCATTCACTTAAGAACAGTCTTTCTTAATCTGGGGAATTAGGGAGAGAACCATAGCAGGGACCGGGGGTCGCATGCCATGCGGTCTGCGATGCCCTTCAGGAAAATGGAAGAGGGGAAACTGCGTTGAGGCGGAATAAAAAACACCAGTCAGAAAATACTCACAGCATCCATCATCTTCGTGTACTTAGACGTCTACACGCTTAGTTACGTTTCACTACCATAGTCCTATCAAAGAGCCCGGAACTCTGTAAATAATCCACTGTTGGTCCAGATGTACCCACAGCAACAAAGAAAAAACGAGAAAACACTTAAGCCAATTACACAGCGAGGCGGAGGATGACAGTCCAAATAAAAATACAAAAAACGTGTGGATAATTATGATGACTTGCTTGAATGGACGTTTATGTATTGTACTACCAAACTGCAAAGGGGCAGTACATCGTCAATGTAAACAGTGCCCAAGGACGCAAAGGGCTTTTGATCTCTGGGGCATCCCAGATGTTCTAGTGAAGGGACTTTGTCAAGGCTGGGTTATTTGCACGGCTAATGCCAGCCCTATTATATCCCCAAGTCATCCATCAAACCTAATGGGACACTTCAGGAACGCCTCTTCTTTGTACACACAAATGGGCATTTGAGGTTTGTCTGTGGCCAGGAGTCTTAATAGACCATAATCAGGTATTGTGTGTTTCAAAAGAGAATGAAGCTGGGCTGTGCTATGTTAAGTTAGGGTGTGAAGGAGGATGTATGTACTCTTGAAAAGTATAGGCAGGGGGAATTTAATAACAAGGACTGTCAAATATTAGGGACTGATAGTTTTAATCTCTGTTATTGATTGTTCTTCTTTTATTTTTCTCGACTTCCTCGACGTTTTTAATACGCGTCGTTATTGTTGAGGACCGTACGACAATCCTTTTAACAGAACGATAAAATGCTCACCAGTAGGTGGCAGTATGATACCTGAATCTTCACCGTACCAATAGACTCCTCAGCAATTCTTACTGACATAAAGCCGGATCATATTGTTTGACAACGAAAGGTTTCTTTATAATATAACATACATTTATGGTGTTATTTAACGGATAAAATTGAACTTAGAAGTTGAATGTGTACAAATAAAACACAATATAAACCTGTTGATTTGTTTATTATAGAATGATTTCAATTGTCGTTTGTAAGGCAGAATTTTGAGGAAAAACATTTATTTTATGAATAAATTATTTAAGAATTGAAAAGGCCTACATAACTATATCAACTTCATTTAGCAGTGGTTTCTTTTGGTCTAAATAAGGATAGTGCTTTCTTTGAATATGTTCGGGTTGCAAATCCAAAATGAACTAATAAAAACGGTTGAGCTACAGACGACTAGAAAATCTTTTTCAACCCTATTCATACAGTATGAAAACAATGTGCAATTAAAGGAAAAAACCACAACATTGTTATTGAAACACTATTTCTAAACACACGTTGTAGCCTTTATTCTATTCTATGACTTTTTTTACACCCTAGAGTTCCAATCCTCATGTTTAAGTTGTTGTCCGATATTGACAACACACGGATGTGGCCCACATGTTCCCTACCGGTGATCAGGCCAAACCCCGCAGAAAGCAATTAAAACCAAATAGGAATCCTGACGTCCGAATGTGTTAATTTTGGGACCCTGTTGCTGCAGCAACCGCCCAATTCTATGATTTTATTTGTTTGCTTGGTTGGGCTGTTTAGCCGCAGAGCTGAAGGTAAGGGTCTTATTGACTCTTGTCAAGTCTCTACGTGATGCAACTTTATGGCTACAGTGCAAACATCGGGCGAGCTGAAGTGGACAATGCAAACTCCAAATCGTTTTTTGTGTGGAGATTTCTGGTTCATAAATTTGTATTTCCTGTCTAATCCGGAGCAAATTAAAGCAGTTATCTCCAACGACATATAACACTTTCATTGCTTTGACTCGGAGAATTAGAGATTTATTTTTCCTAAAAAAAATAAAAAAAAATCAATTAGCGCTAAATTTATTCATGGATTTCTTGGTCTGCACAATCAATGCAGGTCCACTCAGAGTGGCTCGCTGGGATCCAGGTCATCCCAGTTTAATGTGTTTGAAGGGGAATTAGCATTGATGTTGTTTTGCCTTCTCCCTAGGTCAAAGAGCACTGCAGGGCTGTCACGGTCCGGATCTGCGTCCATACGTTCCCCCTTTCCACTCTGCGTCATTACGCACAGAGCACCTGGACAGGTGGAAGAACCGCGAGGACGGCATAAGTTGCGCTATGCAGTTGAAACGAGGTGTGTTTGTTGATTCGTTGAATTGAGTCTGTAACGTAACCATTATCAAGGGTCCGCCCGGTAATTGTTAATCCAATGAACCCTGGGAATATTACCCATTAATTTCTCTCACTATCATCACACACACACACACACACACACACACACACACACACACACACACACACACACACACACACACACACACACACACAAGCACACACACACACACACACACACACACACACACACACACACACACCACACACACACACACACACACACACTAAAAACTTCACGGGGAATACGTTATGTGTGAATTGTTTCAACAAATGTCCAATATTTATATCAGAACACCGTAGTTAATTCTCTGGTTAAACGTTCTGTTTTAATCAAATTATTTACGTATAGCATTGAATTTCTTTCTCTCACAGTCTATTCCTGAAATTCATTTATTTTTTGTAATTGTTTTGTACATGTGTGATTCAGTGCTAGTACAATTTTATTTTTGTATGTTTGTATGTTTGTGTGCTTGTTTGGTGTTATTCCTTTTTATTTATTGGCTCCTCCTATTGATTTCAAAAAGTTACCCGCACACAGGCTACATTCCAGGTCAATTAGAGATATTTGGGCATTTGCAAATCATTTTTCTCTTTCAGATCCTGCGGCTCGGAAGCTGGCCTCCTGGCCCTCACTGCAACGCCAGGACTCTCTGTGGAGCTTGACATCTTGATCTGCAACAGAGACTAAATGAAACGCGCTTCCTTATAAACACTCTGCCCTGCGGGGGAGAGCTTAAATAGACCACCACTGTTCACTCAATAACTTGTTTATATATCCACAACTCCAAATATGAAAATTCATTGCATTTGAACACACACACACACACACACACACACACACACACACACACACACACACACACACACACACACACACACACACACACACACGCATACTTATGCACATGGTCTTGCATGCATACACACTCTCTCGCACACACACAGAAACCAGCACAGACTCGCACACAAACAGTTTAAGGCAGGCAATTAGTTATTTACTTATTACAGATGCCAATATATTTTTGTTTTAATTTGATATTAATTCCCCATTCATTTTCCAATTTTAACATAATTTCTTAACCCCTGGTAATTATAGCATTATCTATGTTTATCTCAAAAGCCAGAGATTTTGCAAGTTTGTCTCTCGGTTAACAAGACATAGCATCCCTTTGTTTGTGGCTTTTCCCGTTTTTCTTTTTCAGAAAATGTCACATACAAGACTTTTGGATGCATTGCTTTGAAAAGCAAGCTTCACTTTATTTGAAGACGTTGTTCATGGCATTTGAGATCAAGCTTCACTTCTCTCATTAGGTCTTTCTCTCGGTCTCTCTCTCTCTCTCTCTCTCTCTCTCTCTCTCTCTCTCTCTCTCGCTATATCTCTGTCTCCCTCTCTTTATCTCTCTGATAGCAAAGAAACACTTCAGACCGTTTTCATTGCGGTCCCATCTCCGACTGCGATCTCAACAACCGTCAACGTCCCAAAGGAACGACTCACGGGGACGGTGTTGTTCAACACACAGAAGGGCGGCCATTGATTAGCCACTGCTCGCTCCTATATTCCGTTGGTATTTTTATCGTGGAATAAATAAATGAAGTAAATGAATAATTCGCCTGCACCCTTCCTATACTATACTCGAGGACAGTGGACAGAATATCTATTATTGCCCGGAGAGAAAGAATGAAAAAAGAGCAAGTGGCAGAGATTTGACCCTCAATATTTTTAATGGCTCCTTTTCCCGTGCTCCGATAGATCACCGTGGCTCCGCCGAATGACAACATCCACCCACGGACACGAACACGCTGAACCGCCGCTTCCCACACAGGGGAAGATTGACGTTAAACACGCTTTAATTGAGCAACAAATGTTATCAGACGAAGAAAGACTCATTATTTCAGCTGCCCTGAAGGGGGGAAAACACATTAATAGCACACGCACGCACACACACTAAAAGGAACATTTTGATGTGTAAATAAATGAAAGGGATGGTTACGTAATTCCCAAATAGTTCTGGCGATAGGCGAGCGTTAAATGTCTCTACGGTGGTTGGAAAATGAGCAGCCTCGGAGGCGTATTTCTGTCACATCCGTACGAAAAATGTGCATTTTGAACTCTCTTGTCTTTCATGTTTGCATCTAGATCTTTCTTTAGCGGCAGCCCCTCCCCCGTCCTCCTCTGTCCTCCTCCTGTTGAAGACCAATGGTGTTTGTTCTGGATGTGAGCGTGTTTCAAAGAGTGGCCCCGGTGACAGGCTCCACTTATAAGGTAATGTACTGACACAGGAGACTCCATCGGGACTCTGTGGACCTCTCTCCCCTCTCCTCTCTCCTCCGCAGAGGAGAGGAGAGAGGGGAGAAGGAGGAGGTTGTGAAAGGCTGTAAAAACAGAGGAGAAGGGCCACAGAGAGAGAGAGAGAGAGAGAGAGAGAGAGAGAGAGAGAGAGAGAGAGAGAGAGAGCAGGGAGAGAGAGAGAGAATGAGAGAGAGAGAGAATGAGAGAGAGCAGGGAGAGATACCGTGGGAGGAGATTTGAGACACACTCACACACACAAGCATACACACATACACACACACACACACACACACACACACACACACACACACACACACACACACACACACACACACACAACACACACACACACACACACACACGCACAATAACAACTACCACTTGCCAATGGATAGATATGCTGCATTTTGCATCTCAGAAATGCTTTCAAGTGGGGAGCAGAATATATATGTGTGTGTGTGTGTGTGTGTGTGTGTGTGTGTTTGTTTTCATGAAAAGTTGGGACAAATCTCTGGACAAACACCAACAAAGTCAGGACGTGTTGAAATCTCAGGACAAAATCATGGTCCTGACTTTTCTGACCATACCACAGTGATCCCCAGCCTTAAATAATGCATCTAGTGCAAGAATCTCACTTGTCCTAAATTTTCATGATTTCCGGAAATATTTTGTGTAAGTGTGTGTAGGTTTTTGCTCAACTGTGTGAACGCCAACTAGTGGTGACATTTGGGACTTTCAAACACTTTGCGGTCACGTGACTTTATGTCCTGACATTTCATATTTTCCTGATCACACACTCCTACCTCCTAACTGAAATTCGCATTGTATTAATGCTATTAATACTAATACAAGACTACAACAACATTGCAGTCCAGGCAATATCGCCATAGGGTTAGCCCAAAATTGATTGAAATAATTTCGCGTCAAAGTTAGCTATATTTAGACCCCGGCACCGTGGCAACGCTTCAAACGAACGTTGGACCGCCATCATGCTGTTAGATTCTCGCGCATCGGCGTCCTGCATCATCGTCTCGCTAGGCTGGTTCTAGGGTAACTCCTCCCCCAACAATGGGCCTATCTCACAACTTCCTGGTTCGGCGTTCGATTTTGCCTTCACCGGGTAAAGTGACTTCCGGTCGCGTAGTCCATGATATTTGACAATGGCGCAGTCAAAAAACAAGAGCTTCTGTTGTGTACCTCTATGCGCCAATTCCAAACAAAAACAACCGTATTTGCATATCCACGACTTCCCAACTAATACAGACCAAAGACAGCAGTGGGTCAGGGCGATCAGACGGGATGAAGGAGTTAATTTCGTGATTCAGAAGGGGAGTACACTGGTCTGTAGTCGGTATTTCTCAGCGGCTGATTATACCGACGGGAGTGCTAGGCTGAATACTAGATTCAAGATTCAAGATAATTTATTGTCATTTCAGCCATATACACAGTATACAGTGAGATGAAATAGCGTTTCCCAAGAACATAAGGTGCAACATAGAGCGACAATAATAACAACATTAAAAACAACAACAACATGCTACATATAACCAGTAAAGTGACAGCGTGGAATTTGTAGTGTGGGAATATAAATATGAATATGTGTCTGAGTAGTGCGGGAATATAAATATGAATATAATAAAATAAATATGAATATAAAAAAAATAAAAATACTGGAGCTGTTCCCAGTCGTTTTGACTGGAACAGCTACACCACAGCCCTGAAAAAAACAGATGTGTATAAACGGGTGTCAGCTCGAAAAGCTGCCGCACATCCTCAAATCGCAACTTGGGAAAACCCACCAGAGAAGTGGCGAAGAAACGGTCCATTTTTGCATTGACGGCAATACAAAAATGACTTCGCCGGAAGAATTTTTACCCGGTGTGACGTCATTTCCGATTTTTGTGAGATAGGCCTATTAGACCACGACGCGGGGAAAGGTTGGCGGGAAAATTGACCTACCATACATTTCCCGCGAAGACGACAAGAATACCGTCCTTGACCTTAGAAGAGAAGCAGACGCAGAACTAGCGGAGGTATGTTCATCATTATACTTGTGTTGATGTAAATATGCAGCAATACGTTTGTCCAATATTTGTTCACCTCAACCGCAATTTGTATGTTTCTATGTTTTGTCATTCCTGGGAAATTGTTTACAATTTAAGGGTGAGAGTACTGATCCAAATAATCAAGTCTTTTCTGGGACCCTGTGAATAGATAAGGAAGTAGATTTCCTTAAGTTTCAAGCTTTAACTGAAGATGTGCATTAGTGAATGTTAAACATACAATTGTTTAAGTTTGCATTTATATTCATGTTAGAAACACATACAATAACAATACAGAATACATTACAAATAAAATATAAATAAATAAAATATCACTGAAGAGTAGAATTTGTGTTGGTACATCTAAACTCTGTAGCAGTGAGGAGAACTCCTATGTAGCAACTTAATCTGATACTTTAAGTCAGTCACTATCATGGAGTAGTAGCAATATTAGTGTAGGATAGTAGAAGTATTATAGTAGTAGTAATAGTAGCAATAGTAGTAGTCAGACCATTGTGAATATCAAGGACCAGGAATTTACACAGTTGATCATTGTGGACCAAGTGATTGAATTGTCAACCTTACTAGGTTGACTGTGTACACCCCCCCCCACCCCAAGAACTTTCCCTTCACCAAAGCCAGCCACTCAAATTAAATTGTCAAGTGGTTTTCTTTTTCTGAGGCATGATTGGGAAAAGCTGGCAAACCACCGCAAGGTTGGAGAGGAGCATCTGACATCTTCTTGTGAAGTTGTTAGCACACCAAACATCATGGAAGTACAGGTAAGGACTGATTTGAGAATGGTGGTTCTGTGGTTTGAATGCCATCTTCATTTTGATGCCTCTAGCTTGTGTTTGAGGCTGGGATTTCATACAGGCTTCATCAGTGTGTGTGGGATCACATGGTGGAAGTGATCTGGATTTTGTGAAGGAATACAAGATTTTATAAAGAGGAGCAACCTGCTATTGAATAATGTTGATGAAAAGATGATACAATTCAATCACTTGGTCCACAATGATCAACTGTGTAAAGCTGGTGTCTATTGCACTCAATAATCCGATTTTTTCCTTATGAAAAGCTGCCAAGCCCTTTGCCTCAACCTGCATCCAGCACGTCTGTCGAGACCCATGGATCCCTGATCGGTGAACCTCCAGCAAATGCACAGGTATGATCTCCTAATAACTAGGACTATATAGGAGTACACACATTATTTCACTACTCCCCCCATGTTATTCTTAGATCCTATACACATTCTGTCCAACATTGTGGCCGTTTGATACTACCATGGGGAGCTGGAAAGGACCCCCAAATATGGCTACTGTGGTTGCCTCAAACACTGACATAAACATTCCTTAGTGAAAAATGGTCACAAGTAAAAAATGTACTGACTTTGTCCAGAGTGTGTGACTTCTGTCAGAACGAAAATTTTACCCTGATGTCCTAACATTGTTTAACCGAGGATAGTGTGAGTGTGTGAGATATGTATGTTTATGTCCTGAAATTGTTTTGCAATGAAATGTCTATGGCATGGAGTCCTTGTTATTCACAATGGTCTGACTACTACTATTGCTACTATTACTACTACTATAATACTTCTACTATCCTACACTAATATTGCTACTACTCCACTTCCGTGTCCCAATATTGTTCAATCGAGGATTGTGTGAGTGTGAGATATGCAAGTTTATGCTTTGAAATCATTTGGGCATTAAATGTTTATGGCATAGAGTCCTAGTTATTCACGTGGTTCTGACTACTACTATTGCGAATAACTAGTAGTGTAGTACTTTTACTACTATGCTATTACTACTACTACTGTTCCTACTTCTACAACCACTAATACAACTAGTATGGTAATACTATACTATTACTACTTCTACTGTTCCTACTACTTCTACTACTACATTTAATGTTCCTACTACTACGGCTACCGCTGCCAAATTTGACTCTGATGTCCAAATTTTGTTCCCTCAAGGATTGTGTGAAGTATGCAAGTTTATGTCCTGAAATAGTTTTGCCATGAAATGTCTATGGCATGGAGTCCTAGTTATTCACGTTGGTCTGACTTCAAGTATAAAAGTGTATTTATTATTGAACTGAGTATTTGCTGTTTGAATAGTTGGTGTGTACTCCCTTAATTGGATTCATCTTTTTCTAAATAGATTGCAAGCTCCCCTCTTCTTCCAGCCAACCGCAAGGTTGGAGAGGAGCATCTGACATCTTCTTGTGAAGTTGTTAGCACACCAAACATCATGGAAGTACAGGTAAGGACTGATTTGAGAATGGTGGTTCTGTGGTTTGAATGCCATCTTCATTTTGATGCCTCTAGCTTGTGTTTGAGGCTGGGATTTCATACAGGCTTCATCAGTGTGTGTGGGATCACATGGTGGAAGTGATCTGGATTTTGTGAAGGAATACAAGATTTTATAAAGAGGAGCAACCTGCTATTGAATAATGTTGATGAAAAGATGATACAATTCAATCACTTGGTCCACAATGATCAACTGTGTAAAGCTGGTGTCTATTGCACTCAATAATCCGATTTTTTCCTTATGAAAAGCTGCCAAGCCCTTTGCCTCAACCTGCATCCAGCACGTCTGTCGAGACCCATGGATCCCTGATCGGTGAACCTCCAGCAAATGCACAGGTATGATCTCCTAATAACTAGGACTATATAGGAGTACACACATTATTTCACTACTCCCCCCATGTTATTCTTAGATCCTATACACATTCTGTCCAACATTGTGGCCGTTTGATACTACCATGGGGAGCTGGAAAGGACCCCCAAATATGGCTACTGTGGTTGCCTCAAACACTGACATAAACATTCCTTAGTGAAAAATGGTCACAAGTAAAAAATGTACTGACTTTGTCCAGAGTGTGTGACTTCTGTCAGAACGAAAATTTTACCCTGATGTCCTAACATTGTTTAACCGAGGATAGTGTGAGTGTGTGAGATATGTATGTTTATGTCCTGAAATTGTTTTGCAATGAAATGTCTATGGCATGGAGTCCTTGTTATTCACAATGGTCTGACTACTACTATTGCTACTATTACTACTACTATAATACTTCTACTATCCTACACTAATATTGCTACTACTCCACTTCCGTGTCCCAATATTGTTCAATCGAGGATTGTGTGAGTGTGAGATATGCAAGTTTATGCTTTGAAATCATTTGGGCATTAAATGTTTATGGCATAGAGTCCTAGTTATTCACGTGGTTCTGACTACTACTATTGCGAATAACTAGTAGTGTAGTACTTTTACTACTATGCTATTACTACTACTACTGTTCCTACTTCTACAACCACTAATACAACTAGTATGGTAATACTATACTATTACTACTTCTACTGTTCCTACTACTTCTACTACTACATTTAATGTTCCTACTACTACGGCTACCGCTGCCAAATTTGACTCTGATGTCCAAATTTTGTTCCCTCAAGGATTGTGTGAAGTATGCAAGTTTATGTCCTGAAATAGTTTTGCCATGAAATGTCTATGGCATGGAGTCCTAGTTATTCACGTTGGTCTGACTTCAAGTATAAAAGTGTATTTATTATTGAACTGAGTATTTGCTGTTTGAATAGTTGGTGTGTACTCCCTTAATTGGATTCATCTTTTTCTAAATAGATTGCAAGCTCCCCTCTTCTTCCAGCCAACCGCAAGGTTGGAGAGGAGCATCTGACATCTTCTTGTGAAGTTGTTAGCACACCAAACATCATGGAAGTACAGGTAAGGACTGATTTGAGAATGGTGGTTCTGTGGTTTGAATGCCATCTTCATTTTGATGCCTCTAGCTTGTGTTTGAGGCTGGGATTTCATACAGGCTTCATCAGTGTGTGTGGGATCACATGGTGGAAGTGATCTGGATTTTGTGAAGGAATACAAGATTTTATAAAGAGGAGCAACCTGCTATTGAATAATGTTGATGAAAAGATGATACAATTCAATCACTTGGTCCACAATGATCAACTGTGTAAAGCTGGTGTCTATTGCACTCAATAATCCGATTTTTTCCTTATGAAAAGCTGCCAAGCCCTTTGCCTCAACCTGCATCCAGCACGTCTGTCGAGACCCATGGATCCCTGATCGGTGAACCTCCAGCAAATGCACAGGTATGATCTCCTAATAACTAGGACTATATAGGAGTACACACATTATTTCACTACTCCCCCCATGTTATTCTTAGATCCTATACACATTCTGTCCAACATTGTGGCCGTTTGATACTACCATGGGGAGCTGGAAAGGACCCCCAAATATGGCTACTGTGGTTGCCTCAAACACTGACATAAACATTCCTTAGTGAAAAATGGTCACAAGTAAAAAATGTACTGACTTTGTCCAGAGTGTGTGACTTCTGTCAGAATGAAAATTTTACCCTGATGTCCTAACATTGTTTAACCGAGGATAGTGTGAGTGTGTGAGATATGTATGTTTATGTCCTGAAATTGTTTTGCAATGAAATGTCTATGGCATGGAGTCCTTGTTATTCACAATGGTCTGACTACTACTATTGCTACTATTACTACTACTATAATACTTCTACTATCCTACACTAATATTGCTACTACTCCACTTCCGTGTCCCAATATTGTTCAATCGAGGATTGTGTGAGTGTGAGATATGCAAGTTTATGCTTTGAAATCATTTGGGCATTAAATGTTTATGGCATAGAGTCCTAGTTATTCACGTGGTTCTGACTACTACTATTGCGAATAACTAGTAGTGTAGTACTTTTACTACTATGCTATTACTACTACTACTGTTCCTACTTCTACAACCACTAATACAACTAGTATGGTAATACTATACTATTACTACTTCTACTGTTCCTACTACTTCTACTACTACATTTAATGTTCCTACTACTACGGCTACCGCTGCCAAATTTGACTCTGATGTCCAAATTTTGTTCCCTCAAGGATTGTGTGAAGTATGCAAGTTTATGTCCTGAAATAGTTTTGCCATGAAATGTCTATGGCATGGAGTCCTAGTTATTCACGTTGGTCTGACTTCAAGTATAAAAGTGTATTTATTATTGAACTGAGTATTTGCTGTTTGAATAGTTGGTGTGTACTCCCTTAATTGGATTCATCTTTTTCTAAATAGATTGCAAGCCAACCGCAAGGTTGGAGAGGAGCATCTGACATCTTCTTGTGAAGTTGTTAGCACACCAAACATCATGGAAGTACAGGTAAGGACTGATTTGAGAATGGTGGTTCTGTGGTTTGAATGCCATCTTCATTTTGATGCCTCTAGCTTGTGTTTGAGGCTGGGATTTCATACAGGCTTCATCAGTGTGTGTGGGATCACATGGTGGAAGTGATCTGGATTTTGTGAAGGAATACAAGATTTTATAAAGAGGAGCAACCTGCTATTGAATAATGTTGATGAAAAGATGATACAATTCAATCACTTGGTCCACAATGATCAACTGTGTAAAGCTGGTGTCTATTGCACTCAATAATCCGATTTTTTCCTTATGAAAAGCTGCCAAGCCCTTTGCCTCAACCTGCATCCAGCACGTCTGTCGAGACCCATGGATCCCTGATCGGTGAACCTCCAGCAAATGCACAGGTATGATCTCCTAATAACTAGGACTATATAGGAGTACACACATTATTTCACTACTCCCCCCATGTTATTCTTAGATCCTATACACATTCTGTCCAACATTGTGGCCGTTTGATACTACCATGGGGAGCTGGAAGGGACCCCCAAATATGGCTACTGTGGTTGCCTCAAACACTGACATAAACATTCCTTAGTGAAAAATGGTCACAAGTAAAAAATGTACTGACTTTGTCCAGAGTGTGTGACTTCTGTCAGAATGAAAATTTTACCCTGATGTCCTAACATTGTTTAACCGAGGATAGTGTGAGTGTGTGAGATATGTATGTTTATGTCCTGAAATTGTTTTGCAATGAAATGTCTATGGCATGGAGTCCTTGTTATTCACAATGGTCTGACTACTACTATTGCTACTATTACTACTACTATAATACTTCTACTATCCTACACTAATATTGCTACTACTCCACTTCCGTGTCCCAATATTGTTCAATCGAGGATTGTGTGAGTGTGAGATATGCAAGTTTATGCTTTGAAATCATTTGGGCATTAAATGTTTATGGCATAGAGTCCTAGTTATTCACGTGGTTCTGACTACTACTATTGCGAATAACTAGTAGTGTAGTACTTTTACTACTATGCTATTACTACTACTACTGTTCCTACTTCTACAACCACTAATACAACTAGTATGGTAATACTATACTATTACTACTTCTACTGTTCCTACTACTTCTACTACTACATTTAATGTTCCTACTACTACGGCTACCGCTGCCAAATTTGACTCTGATGTCCAAATTTTGTTCCCTCAAGGATTGTGTGAAGTATGCAAGTTTATGTCCTGAAATAGTTTTGCCATGAAATGTCTATGGCATGGAGTCCTAGTTATTCACGTTGGTCTGACTTCAAGTATAAAAGTGTATTTATTATTGAACTGAGTATTTGCTGTTTGAATAGTTGGTGTGTACTCCCTTAATTGGATTCATCTTTTTCTAAATAGATTGCAAGCTCCCCTCTTCTTCCAGCCAACCGCAAGGTTGGAGAGGAGCATCTGACATCTTCTTGTGAAGTTGTTAGCACACCAAACATCATGGAAGTACAGGTAAGGACTGATTTGAGAATGGTGGTTCTGTGGTTTGAATGCCATCTTCATTTTGATGCCTCTAGCTTGTGTTTGAGGCTGGGATTTCATACAGGCTTCATCAGTGTGTGTGGGATCACATGGTGGAAGTGATCTGGATTTTGTGAAGGAATACAAGATTTTATAAAGAGGAGCAACCTGCTATTGAATAATGTTGATGAAAAGATGATACAATTCAATCACTTGGTCCACAATGATCAACTGTGTAAATTCCTGGTCCTTGTTATTCACAATGGTCTGACTACTACTATTGCTACTATTACTACTACTATAATACTTCTACTATCCTACACTAATATTGCTACTACTCCATGATAGTGACTGACTTAAAGTATCAGATTAAGTTGCTACATAGGAGTTCTCCTCACTGCTACAGAGTTTAGATGTACCAACACAAATTCTACTCTTCAGTGATATTTTATTTATTTATATTTTATTTGTAATGTATTCTGTATTGTTATTGTATGTGTTTCTAACATGAATATAAATGCAAACTTAAACAATTGTATGTTTAACATTCACTAATGCACATCTTCAGTTAAAGCTTGAAACTTAAGGAAATCTACTTCCTTATCTATTCACAGGGTCCCAGAAAAGACTTGAAGAAAGTCCTGATTCCACCCTACAAACCACCATGAGCCACACAAAACCAAGTAATGAAATACATTCAGAGTAACAGTGACAGTTGATTCAGAAATTTAAAGAGGTCAATTGTATATTATGGCTTTGAATGATAACGATCAATTGAGGCGTCTATTGGCATATACAATTCGAGTGAAAACATTCTTTGTTGTATGTTCCTTACCAGGTGCAAATGTAAACTTGAGGAGGAAGTGGGAGACTGCTGAAGTCCAAGCAATTGAAAGACATTTAATGGACTACATAAGGGGATGTAAAGTTCCTGGAAAGAGGCATTGCATGTCTTGTCTGTTGAGTGAACCCGTCGCACTGAAACATCGGAATTGGTCCGGCATAAAGTATTACGTCAACAACCGTATTGTTGCCCTGAAAAGAAAAATGAGCCAATAGGTCCGAGCAAAGCAGGGCTGTTCTTGCCCTTCTGCTTTTGCTCAACGCAACATGTTCTAAATTAGTTTTGTTAATTCACAGACAACTGTGACTTTTTATACATGTCTATGTATATGTATACAAGTGAAAACGAGTGAAATGAAACCTTGAATAAAACATTCATTGGGATTAACTTGTTTGCGACATGGTTTGATTAAGTTGTACCCATAGTACCCAGATTTAATTTTTGTCCTGATTTGTTAGTTTGGATGAGAAAAATTGTGTGTGTGTATGCTAGTCCCAAAAAGTCATATAAATCTGACAATGTCCCCATATGTAGGTAAATTTCATTTAATTGAAAAAAAGGACTT
>NC_136935.1:38859307-38861308 GCF_949987615.1 Pollachius pollachius | reverse complement strand
CACACGGAGCCCGCTTCAGCCGGGGGCCCCCCTCCTCCATCAGCACTTCTAACACCAGCTTCACTGTTTCCACCACCAGCCCCACCACCACCTTTAAAACCAGCCTGACCTCCACCACCACTACCTCAATCACCTCTAAAACCAGCTTCACCTCCACCACCATCAACTTTAAAACAAGCTGCATCCCACCACATCCATGACCTACGCCACCTACTCCACCACCACCGACAGCTCCACCCCTACTACCATAACGAACACCACAACCACCATCACCTCTACCACCAACACCTACACCACCACCATAAACAGCACCACCACCTCCACCACCACCACCACCGACAGCTCCACCCCTACTGCCATAACGAACACCACAACCACCATCACCTCTACCACCAACACCTACACCACCACCATAAACAGCACCACCACCTCCACCACCACCACCATCAACATCTCCACCACCAGCAGTGTCATAAAGTCCCCCACAACCAACTCCCCCACCTCCTCCACCAGCTCACAGGCCAGGGGACAACCAGGGGAACAGTGGGGGGGGGAAGCATCCTGCGTGACACACTCACATGCATGTGATTGAGCAAGCACACACACACACACACACACACACACACACACACACCCCCCACACACACACACACAAGCTTTTCTAAATAGCCATAAGCACATTCTTGCACAGCACATACACACATTGTGGTCTTGTTTTAAAAGGATCACAATGAGTTAAAACAGATTTTCATGTGTGTCTGTGTGTGTGTCCGTGTGTGTGTTAGAATTCTTGTGGTTGTACCATATGGGTGTCTACCTAATTATGTGATAGACTTTTCATGCTGTAAAGCTGTGCATATTTGTGTTTAAGTGCACAATCATGCCTAAACTTTACATATACACGCACAAGAATACTTAAGCATGTGGCCGCACAAGTGAATTCCCACTTGAGTCTCGTTGACCGTGTGTGTGTCTGTGTGCATTGTGTGCGTGTGTGTGTGTGTGTGTGCCTGTGTCTGTGTGAGGTTGGCTTGCGCCCACAGAGGATCACCCCGCCCTGAAACAAGTCCCACATCTGAACTGGTGGTCGTACACACACTCACACACACACACACACACACCCACACACACACAGACACACACACACACACACACACACACACACACACACACACACACACACACACACGCACGCACACACACACACACACATCCCAACCACACTGACACAGACCTCCCACACACACACATATACGCACTCACTTACACACAGGCTCACACGCAGAGTCACGCAGTAGGACGCAGGCCTCGGCTGGGGCCAAAGTCAACAGATGAGCTGGCCTGCGCGGCGAGCTGTGTGTTCTGATTGTAAATTGCGCTGGTGATGATTAGAGAACTCCTGCACAGGAAGTCAACTCTTAAAACTGTCCAGAGAAAATAATTTTCTACCATGTTCCGAAACCCCCCCCCCCCCCCCTTCCCCTCTGGCACCCCTTCTCACCACAGCCTCCCCCCTCCACTTATATGCTGTTTGAATCCCCCAACCTCCCCTGCTCAGCTCACCTCCCCTCGCCACTTAGTTTATGCAACATGGGCTGCATGGTGAGGAGGTGGATGGGAGCGGTGTGTTGATTAGTTTGGAGCTCGGGTGGCTAATTTATTTTAGAAGTAATTTTGTCCGATTTGTTGAAATTGTCTTTACATCCAGACAGCAATCAATAAATAAAATGCTCCGCAAAAAATGTCAATAAAACCATCTTTCGTCGGACTTCACTGACCTGTAATAAGCTGGTTCGATCATTTCATTGGGTTCAAAGGAAATGTTTGATTGGTCTACCTTTCTGTCCACCTAGTATCCCGCCCACCTGCACTGCGACCTGGCTGTTGCTAGGGCTAGCGGGCTAGTCACATGTTTTGGAGGGGTGGCTTTTGAGGGAGGCCTTAAGGGTGGGGTGGGATGTTTTTTTACTTACTCTGGGTGGTTTCTCCAAATTGCATACC
>NC_136935.1:38849307-38854307 GCF_949987615.1 Pollachius pollachius | reverse complement strand
CTCTAAGTATAGTTGTGTGGTACTTAATGCCAGTGACACTGCGCCATACTACAAGCTAATTCATAACTTTGGTTTCACTTTCCACAGTGGGCCATAAAGAAAACATTTAGGTCAGAGGAAATGATTGAGTGTTGTTCATTCTGCCAGTGCTGTCGTTCGGGATTTGGCCAGTTACAGTAAGTGAACCAAATAACCAAGATGGCCAATATGGTTATGTTACAAACTTTAAACCCGCTTGAGTATGTGTGTCTGTCCGTGTGTGTGTGTGTGTGTTAGTGTGTGTGTGTGTGTGTGTGTGTGTGTGTGTGTGTGTGTGTGTGTGTGTGCTTTGGTGGCTTTTTAGTTTATTTTGCTGTCTATCTATAGTGTGTGTGTGTGTGTGTGTGTGTGTGTGTGTGTGTGTGTGTGTGTGTGTGTTTGAATGTGTGTCCTTCCCAAACACTAGTTTGGTTAGCCACTGAGGGAAATAATACATGCTGTGTCCAGAATCATTTGAGTGGCAACATTTACTTTTTTTTTTTTTTCCCACCCCGGTAGCATTTAGACTGCATTTTAGTTGGGTTGTCATGGTTTCCCCAAAGATTCCAAGAGGTTACCCAATCCAACGAACCAACATGGCTGCTGGTGAATAAAGTATTTGGAGACATTAGAGACACACCCGTCAATGGATTTAGAAGGGTGTTTGTCTCCCAGTTGAAGGCCAGCCTCTTCGACCTGTAGGCCTCCTTGAGCACAATGCCTAATCCCTACCTGTGTCTTAATTGCATGTATCTCAATTCGCTGACATTTGCTTGGGGATACAATTGTCTGGTAAAATACAGTAAATATACAGATATGAATGGAAAAAGAGCGGCTAATTAAACCTCATCCACCAAGAGAGCAGGCCTGTGAAGAGGCTGGCCTTTTGACATGGTTACACTATTATTTCGTTTTTTAATTGTGTTGAGAATGTCCCGGCGGAGGAGGTCATCAGAGAACTCCTGCTGATTTAAGGCTTAGTCTTACTTCAGCACTTCAATCAGATGGCATAACACTGAGGCTACAACCCTCCTCACTTCTCAGACACTAAGCAAAGTTTTAACTACCTCCAACTTTCCACTCTCTCAGTGACAAAACACAAAGTTAGCAAAGGGCCCGGTCGAAGAATATCGAGTGTCTTACCCTTAAGAAGAACCATAACGAAGTAAGGCGATTTATTTAGTTGAGTGAAAAAAGGCTTATTTTTTCATTTTAATAATTCATCTTTCTGTAACTGCAAGTATTGCAAACAATATGTTCATACCTGTGTATTGTTAATTTTTAAACTGCATTTATCTTCACTCATCATATAGTAATGTTGAACCGTGGGGAGTCTAGGTTTTAAGGTCAGATATAATTTCAGCTCAACGTGTGCTTAAAATATGGGTAGCTGCAAGCTGGTCAATATCCCGATCAATACTGTTCAGATTTGGAAGGCCAAAGGGCCCGACAGCTAGGAATTGTTTTATTTTGTCAGAACGGAGCAGGCATGGATTGTTGCGACTGTTGATTGGGGAATTTCAAAATATTTCCCAAAATTCCTCTAAGAAATTACCTATTTAAGGGGGAATTCTGGGCGGGAGCAATTTCTTATGAGTCAAACAAACACTCGTACAAAACTTTTTCTACAAAAAAGAAACTTTGCTCATCAATAAAAGCATCCAACTAGAGTTTTCGATTTTTTACTTACAATGGTTTGACAAAAACAACCTGATTTTATTGACCATGTTGTCAGTTTGGGATTTTATGTCAGTTTTTTCGGATGTGATTTTATTCAGTGCCCTTCGGTTGCCATTTTGCAGTATCTTCCATTGTCATCATTTGGTCATTTCATATTTAAATCCCCTTTGGCTTGCGATTAAATTTTTCATTGTTGTTTTGTTCATTGATTTTATAACCACCATACACATTATTTTGTTATCTGTCATTCCCGTTTGATTATATTTCCAATATATTTCCAATATAAATATATTCCATCCCTGGAATATATTTTCGTTTTATATCCCAGTGATGATACATTGCATTTACAGTCTCGCTGATTTTATATACATATTTTTATACATAAATAATCTTGTGGGGTTTTATAGTGTTGAGCGTTGAGCCTCCCAACTCCTCTGTGCTCACAAAAGGAACTCTAGGTTCAACTTCCTCTCGAGCAGGGCTGAAACGCCAGGGCAACATTCCAGTGTGCAATTGGTCGAGAAGGCAATTAAGGCGGGCTACGACAGGTGGCTGTCAATCAAGGGCCAGGTGTAGCAAGGTGGAACTATGGAGATGGAATCAAGCTGAAGGCCAGCTGAAGGGGGGGGTTGTGGGAGGTGGGGGGGGGGGGGGGGGGGGGGGGGGGTACATCGGAGGAGAGGTCAGCTAGCGCTACACAGTAGGCCAGGATGAGGAGAAGCAGCCCTCTGCTGTTCAAGTGGAGGCGTTCTGTCAAAGCGAGACCCCTCTCTGACGCCCCGCAACACAGCTTGATAGACGGACGAGCTGCTCGGGCCCGGCTCCTATTAAGGAGGATGTTTTCCAAAGTTTCGCAAACCGGCACAAGGGAAAAAATAGGAAGGACACACAGTGGTAGGAGAAGAAGTGGTAGCCTGAGTGGAGCTGACAAGCTTCAAGCGCCCCCTCCACCTCCTCCTCCACCTGCCTGGACGCCCTGCAGGGGGTCAGCTCTCCACGTCTGCCACGCTCACCGGTCCGGCCGGCCTCTAACAGAGACTGAGCTGCTGATGGGGTTTTTTAACACAATATTGAACGGGGGAAAAACACACACGAACACACACACACACGTACGTAAAGTTACACACTGGCGTGCACTATGCACGAGTCTGAAACGTGTACACACGAGTGTTATCGCCCAAAGACACAGACAGGCATGTGCACATGCACACACACACACATACACACACGTGCACACACACGCGCACACACACACACACACACACACACACACACACACACACACACATACACACACACACATGTATACACACAACCAGACACAAACAGACACACACATACATACACACATACACACACACACACACCCACACACACACACACACACACACACACACACACACGCACACTCTTAGTTAATTATGCCATAGTAATAAGGCTGAATCTTGTCTAGCAGAATAAGTGTACCCAGACCCCCCCTCCCCCCACCACAGCCCTACCCGCCTGGATCAATGGGCCCCTGCTGTCCCTGCCAACAGGCAGAGGCCTGGCACACACCCACCCAGACACCACGCCACTGACAGACCGGGGAAATGTGGGCAGAGTGGTGAACAGGATCTGCATGTGTGTTTGTTTGTTTGTGTGTATGTGCACGGGCGTGCAAGAACAAGCATGCACGCTCGTCAGTTCGCTGCATGCAGATGTCCTTGCACGAACAAACTACCCACATATGCGTGTTTGTGTGTGTGTGTGAGTGTGTGTGTGTGTGTGTGTGTGTGTGTGTGTGTGTGTGTGTGTGCGCGTGTGTGTGTGTGTGAGTCCATGCATGGCGTCACGACCGCATGTGTTTGTTTTGCCGTTGCCGTGCACAAGAGAGAAAAGAGTGTGCACATGCTGGTGTGCGTGTTCCGGCGCACCCGCCCGTGTGTGTGTGTGTGTGTGTGTGTGTGTGTGTGTGTGTGTGTGTGTGTGTTGCTCCGCCAGCAGAGCCCCGGGTCTCCGTCGTCGTCAGCGCGGTGGAAGAAGGCGGGCGCCGCCGCGCCTCCCAGACCCCCGGCTGCACCTTGACCACCTATTATGAAGCTCTTTGGCGTGATGTGGAGTGAAAGGGAGTTAATTGGGTGAAGCTGTAGAGCATGCTGGGGCGGCGGTGGAGGCCGCACGCCCCTGACAGCTGAGTGTCAGCGGGAGCCAGTGGAGTGTGGCTGAGAGACAGAGCCCTGTCACCAGGCCCGGCGCCTGGTTGGGGCCGCTGGGGCTGTTAGGAGTGGAGACACCCACTACCGCCCGCTCCTGCTACATCACCCACTATCCACATCCCCCCCACCCACGCACATTATCACACACACACTCACACACACACTCTGCCGTCACACACACATTTGTTTACACACTACCGTCACACACACACACACACACACTCACTCACACACACACACACATGCACACACAAACACACACACCTAAACTCTACCATTACCCAGCATCTCCACCTGAACAACACACACACACACACACACACACACACACACACACACACACACACACACACACACAAAGTTTGTGTAACTTTAAAAGAAATAATGGCAGAAAAATATTACACAACAGTTAATTTCTTTGCAAAAACCAAGGTCTTATTTTATAAAGACAATAAATAGCCTATGAATGGTTTCAATGAGGTTTTGTTTCATTGTAAGGCAAAGAAATACTTCTTTGCCTTACCTTCTGATTGAATTCAAAGAATAATAATACAATAATAATATAAAATTAGAATAGATTTGAATTGCATTCATATGTGAAAAATAAACCATAGTGCCTCAACATCTAAATAACGTGTTACATGAGGAGTTGTCTGATTGAGCTCTAGAATAAATACTAGAATAAAATTTGTGAAATTATTTTAGCAATAAAATTAAAATGAAATCAACCTGCAAAACAATATATTCATTCTAGGGCAAAACATCCTTTGTCTGTTTCTCAATTGATCCTACTTTCTCAATTAATTGACATGCAAATCAGTGTACAATCTGACAACCTATTGACCAAACAAAGCAGGACTTAACCAAAACGGCCCCCGAATAATCACTTTCTCCCAGAATCCCCCCGTGGCACGCTACATCAGAGCAGGTACTCACATGGTGTCAGAGGTTGGCCCCGCAAGCCATTTATCTTCCTAAAACTCACTTTCAATCTCCGTCACTGCTTCTGCTGCTGGAAATGACAACACACCGCCCCTCTCCCCTCTCTTTCCTGTGAAGTCCTACTTGGTCCTCTGTCGCAAGCACACACGCACACACACACAC
>NC_136935.1:38831807-38844307 GCF_949987615.1 Pollachius pollachius | reverse complement strand
ATGTTTTTGTGCATGTGTGTGCGTGTGTGTGTGTGTAAGGGTGTTTTCCACTTGACACATCTCCGGACCCTGACGTCAGAGGTCCAGGGAATAAAGAAGTGTTTGGAATCCTCTTAAATCTCTCTCTGTGCCGAAGCGCTGCATCGATTAGCCCAAAAATGTTTTCCTAATGTTATGTCATTGTTTTCCAGCTGTCAAGCGCAAGGCTGCCATGAATTATTCCTGCCTTAATTAAATAGAGAGGGAGAAATCCATACGTTCAACTCTTGCCGCGTGCAAACGGGCGGGAACTTTGAGGAAAATAATTAGAAAGCACGAGAAAGGCAATCGATGTTGGAACATCGATCGCTTTCCACGAAGAGGTAGAAATGTCACCTGCTGAAACGCCACTGTCAACGTTAATTGGTTGATTTATTAAGCAATGATATTAAAATAAATACCAGCACGGGTTCTTAATGAACTAAAACTATATCAAGAAATTCAAAATAATTAGTGATTCTGAAAAAAAACTAAATAATTTGAACAGGAAACTTTTCCTTGCCCCTTGAAGGGCTGTGATTTAGGCTGGTTTTAATCAACTTTTTTAGTAATTACTCGATGTGCTCATGCAAACACACACACCCACACATACTCACACATGCATACATAAATCGAGGAAGAGTGTGTATGAGCTTGAGGTGATCATTATGTTTTAATTATTGAAGGTTTACATGTTTAACCCCCTCACCCCTACACCACCTCCTCACCATTACATAATTGTACTAATTTAATGACCTAACATATTGATTAGTATCACTGACTGCCCTAGAGCGATTAGAAGGAACTGAACAGGGAGAAACATAAAATTTAAAATAAGGATTTGAATTGCAAAATATACAATTATTTTAACTTATGTAACTACCTTGGTCCAAACAAATCCACATTGGTGCAAATTATTTAGTCCAAACTGACAAAAAGTCATAATCAAAAAACAAATAAACAATCCAGAAAACCAAAATGTATTTCTAAGGTGTGTGCATATGTCTGCGTGTGTGTGGTAGAGAATGTGTGTCCATGTTAGTGTTATACCTCTGCACAACAGGGCATTCTGTGTGTGTCTGTGTGTGTGTGTGTGTGTGTGCGTGTGTGTGTGTGTGTGTGTGTGTGTGTGTGTGTGTGGGTGTTTGTGATTACGTACCTCCAGATAAAAAAGCACTCATGACTTTTTTTCCTACTGTGTGTGTGTGTGTGTGTGTGGGTGTGTGTGTACGGGTCTATCTGTGTGTGTGTGCGTGTGTGTGTGTGTGTGTGTGTGTCGGTGTCTGCGTGTGTGTGTGTGCGGTAGTGTGTGTGTGTATATGTCTATGTCTATGTGCGTGGGTGTCTGTGTATCTGTGTGTGTGTGTGCTTGTATGTGTGTGAGAGTGGCACTCCTCCTCCTCCTCCGCAGCAGCAGACCAGTTCCCTCCTCTTCCAGTAGGCCGCTCTGAGCGTTCTTCCGGTAGACGACATCTTACACCAGGCCTGTGGTCGCAGCGCAGGCTCCGTCTCTCCTGCCCCGTCTCTCCGTCGCAAATCATCCTGCGGCCTCCCTTAAGTGCATCTCCGTTTGTTAAGTGCCCCCCGACCATAGACTGCTGGTGTTAATCCAATTTTCATACCACACCAGCCCAACCTCCACCCACCCCAACCTCCACCACCAGCCGCCCACCTCCCTGTCCTCACCCGCCTCTATTTGGCTTTTTCTGTTTGTTTTATTTAAGGTGCCATTTGGTAGGACAGGGGGGGGGGGTGGAGGGACCCACCTGGGAGAGAGAAAGAGAGAGAGCTAGAGAAAGGGCAATGAAACAAAGAGAGATTGAGATCCAGGGTGGAGAAGGTGGAGTCTACTCATCCTTTTTTTCACTTGTTTTTTTAAGGTGCCATTTGGTCAGGAAGAGAGAGACTGCGAGAGAGATAGTGCGAGAGAACGAGAGCGAGAGAGAGCGAGAGAGAGAGAGAAAGAGAGAGAGAGAGAGTGAGAGAGAGAGTGTGTGTGAGAGAGAGAGAGAGAGAGAGAGAGAGAGAGAGATAGCAAGAGAGAGAGGGATATATATATATATATATATATATGTATTTATATACATATATAGAGAGAGAGGAAGAGAGAGGAATAGCAAGGGTGGGGGGGGCGAGAGACAAAGCGAGCGTGAGAGAGAGGGACAAGCCTGGGGGAGAACGGGATTCTGAAAATTGAGAAAAGGGAGTTGCTAAACAAATTCAAAAGGGGAGGAGGGGAAGTTGTTGAGTACTGCTACCTGTCCCTGTGGTTGATTACACAAACACACACACACACACACACACACACATACACAAAAACACAGACACACACATACACACGCATACAAACGCGCACACACAGAAACATACACACACACACACACACACACACACACACACACACACACACACACACTCCCACACAGAGTACCTTGTCCCCCTTGTGTACCGGGAGCCCAAGGTCTCAGATTAAAGTTTCATAGGAGCAGCCCTTTTAGGACACACTCATTGTCTTCCCCATTAAAGTCTCAGGGATATACTGGCGCTGCTAGTAGGCTGGGGGGATAGCTCTGGGGGGCACGCGGTGACAATAGAAAGCCCCTTCCGAGCGTTTTTTTCCTCTCCTCCTCCTCCTCCTCTCTCCTCCACCTCCCCGGCCGGCCAACAGAAGTGGGATGTTATTATTATTTCATGCCCCCAGAAGAGCCTGACGCTCACTTTAGGGCCGGGCAGGAGCGACGCAGCGTCCTGCCCGGGGAGGAGGAGGAGATGGGGGCAGGAGGAGGAGATGGGGGCAGGAGGAGGAGGAGGAGGAGGAGGAGGAGCACTGAGTGCTCCGGCCATTGTTTTTGCGCTCCGGGGTCGTGTGCCATTTCTTCTCCACCTATAGCCCTACAGCCACCTATATCCCCTTTCCTACTGAGCAGGAAGGTGGGTGTTGTTGTCATGTGCGGTAGCGGAAACACCAGAGAAGCGCGTAGTGAGCTCCTCAGAGAGATCAGGAGGGAGAGAGACAGGAGTAGGGTGTTAAATCCTTCACAGTGTTATTATAAACGGCAGGACAATAGACTTCTACTGGATTGATGAGTAGAAGTACTCATTGATTCAAAAAAATAACAGCAGAGATCGCTGCTAAGCGACGGGAGGAGGGAGAGCGTCATGTCATTCGTTAAAAAGGGAGAGGATCTTATAAAAGAGCTTTTACAATCTGTTGTGAGTTACTGGGAGAACTAAGAGGGAGGGAGTTCTTAGAGGTGGGCTCTCATTCTGTCTTTATACAAAGACCACTATAAAAACTAATTCACAGTTTATATTATTATATCTATTGAGTGAAACGGTTAACACTATTGACACTACCAAATAACATTACATGCGATTTCTTCCAACTTCTGTAAGACTTAATGAATATCTAATACCTGAATACATTAATCTAATGTCTGTTGCATGGACCTAGAATGAGTGGTGGTGGAGGAGAATACATTAAAAAACATTTTAAAGTATTGACCAAAAATTGTCAATACTGAACACAACTAGAAGGGCACAAGGGGTTAGTTTGGTTGATCGGGTCCAAAACTAATTATGTAGAAAAATACTTTGAACTGTACAAGGTATTTTTGATTACCCATGAGGCCTGGTTGTTAACATCGCTTCATCGCCGTTGTCTGTGAGGTGCGGAGAAGCTCAGGTCTTCTGGGCGTTCTTTTGTCTTCTCCTCCAGACATCAGAAGCCATAATTAATGAAAAATAGACTCGCCGTGACCTTTGAACGGTGTGATTGACACAGACAGACAGTTACAATCTTTTAACCTTCAAAGATGTCAAGACAGACCCAAACTCTGTGTGTATGTGTGCTGTGTCTGTTGGTCTGTTGGTTGACACCCGCGGTCTCTCACCACCCCCCACCAACCCCACACCAACCCCCCACCAACCCCTCACCCCCCCATCTCGGTGAGTTTGCCGTGGTGCATGCCATCCAACCTTACTACCACCATATTGATTTATTTCTGAAGAGGCTGTGGATGTCCATTAAATATTCACTGCTTGTTTGTGTATTTCCCCCCCCCCCCCCCCCCCCCCCAACACACACTTCCTCTTTCTTCATCGCTTGATTTTTTTCATTTCCTTCACGGCGACTCCCCCAATTACAAGTCACGTTGGACGGCCATAAAAGCAGTAGATTCAACGCGCCGTTGTGTTTGTATCTGCCCCTCTATTCTCTCCGACTCTGAGTCTCTATCATCCCGTTTCGCAGTTGGTCGGCGTTGGTTTCTCGGGCTGTGTTTCAAATAATAATTATGATTGGGTCCCAAGTATGTTTGCTGTAGTTCAATACAGTCTTTCAAAGGAGAAACTAGCACCGCTTGTAGCTGCCTAACCGTGGTTAACAGCTACGGTTTAACAAGATATCAAAGACACCACGCTAGCATGGCTAAAGGCTCAACGCTGTACTTTATACTTCTGTCAACCAGACCCAAACTTCCCGACAAATCGATTTCAGAAATCCTTTTCTTTCCACATCCTTTTGTGTTTTCTTGTTGTTATTTTGTTTTTGTCCAAAAGAACATTGCTTGAAAAAACTGTTGAAAGAAAACAGATTAAAGAGTTATTTTGCTTGTTTTCTTGTTTTTCCATTTTAATTTCTTTGCTCCCAGTAGAGCGAAGACTCAAGGCGTCTCTGCCGTCAGGGTGATTAGGTGTGGCTTCAGCCCCCCTCCTACAACACACACATGCACACACACACAAACATACACACATACACACACAGACACACACCCACGGCACACACACACACCGCCCCTCCCCCCCCCCACACACGCACACACAAACGTACACACACACACACACACACACGCACACACACACACACACACACACACTCACAAACACACACAGATACACACACACCCCCGGCCATCATCACCTGGTCCTAATTTCATGTGAGTAGCTGAAAGGATGCGTTTGCATTTAGTTGCGCATTTATGTCAAAAATCTTCAAAGGTACTCGTCTCCTCTTTGCCTAACGCCAGAGACAGATGCTGCACCCTGGGAGTGTGTGTGTGTTTGTGTGTGAATGTGTGCCTGTATGTGCGGGTGCGCTTGTGTGTGTTCTCTAATTCATTTGCTAGCAATGTGTGGATGAATTCCACCACATAACACCCCACCCCCTAAAACCTTCCCCCATTCCTCTCCCCAAATAAATAAATAGTAAATAGACAAATAGAACCCAATAAAATAATACACATATACACAAAGCCAACACATTTGGACTCATCCACAAAGAGGAGCACAGAGTGAGGGCAGGTGAGGGGGCGTATCTTGATATGTTAATATGCTAATGAGGCCCTCCTGGTGGGTGTCTCCCGTCCCCAGAAGATGGGCAGTAATCAGTTTGTTCCTGTCGACTGCCTCTCCACTGGGGGAACGGGAAGGAAGGGGGAGGGGTGGTGCTAATCAGAAGTGGCGTAGCGCTCACTGATGCTGGGGGTGGGGGCAGGCGGGGAGGAGGCAGGGAGGGGGGGATGACACCTCACAGATTTATTACCCCACACTCCCAGGGGATCCGAGGCAGGTGAGTGTTCTGAAATGGGCTAAACAGGTGGAGGTGGATAGAGGCCAGCCACCAACAAACACAACCTGAGTGTGGTGGTGCACTGGAGGGAAGAAACCTGACAGAAAAACTATGACATCATATTCGGGAGGTCACTGACAGTTAAAAGCTATACATCATGTTAGTCAATGACAGTTGGAAGCTATCTATCATATTGATGAGGTGAATGAAAGTAAAAATCCTATGTACATCATATTGGTGAGGTGAATCATAGTTAAAACCTATACGTCATATCGATGAGGTGAATGCCAATTAAATACCTATGTACATGATTTTGTAAAGAGTGAACGCCAGTTAAAACCTTTGCAAATCATATTGGTGAGAAGAATAACAGTTAAAGTCTCAGCCCAGGTTGTCTTTTGTTAAGCCATGGCCCTAATACGTTTATAATCAAATTTAAAATCCTATGTACATCATATTGGGGATGTGGATCATAGTTAAAACCTATACGTCATATCGATGAGGTGAATGCCAGTTAAATACCTATGTACATCATTTTGGTGAGGTTGAATGACGGATAAAAGCTATATATCATATTGATGAGGGGAATGCCAGTTAAAACCTTAACATCATATTGATGAGGGAGATGACAGTTAGAACATTTGTAAATAATATTGGTTATGTGAATGGCAGTTACAACCTATACATCATATTGGTGAGGTGAATGTCAGTCAGTTAAATGCTATATCCAGGTCATCCTTTGTTAGGCCATGGCCCTAATAAGTTTTATAATGTAGCCTCATATGATGGCGTTGACCTTTAGGTGTAACCAAACCGACCTTTCACCCAATGGACAATCACCTCTGACCCCTGCCATTCTTCATTTTGTCAGCAGCGGTTAGGAGTTTATTTATTGATCAGGAAGTGTCTTGGAAACGTCCAGAAACGGATCTATATTCAACCTTTAGAACAGGATTGGATATAACAATCATTTAAAAATGTGTTTCTCTATTCACATATTGATTTAAATGCATTTGTCTTTGTTTTTTTTCTGCCATTATGGTCTTATGAGGTAGGTGTAAAAACTGCAGTAAAACATATGAAAGATAAAATTGAGGGTCATATGTCTGTGTAGGAAAAACTGTCAGACTTCAATTTAACATGACGATGGTTGGCTGACTAATCCGTGTATCAATCTATAGTGGATCTCTGTATCCCTATCTTTTCCTCTTTCGGAGGCAAGGCCATTTCACAGAGGTGGGATCCTTTAACCTGTGTGTATGTTTGTGTATGCGTGTGTATGTGTGTGTGTGTCATGGTCCAGGGTTTTCCGATTGCGTGCCGGTGCTCCAGCACCTCGCGTGTGCGACACACCGCCAGATCAGGTCGGTAAAGGTCAGCACGATGAGTTCAGGGATGACAGGAAACAATGGGCCCTCCCCGGGTCTAGTGAATGAATCCATGTCACAGGCCGCTGTTCCCCCTGATCAATACCCAACACTTTGCTCTGGGAAACTAAATGAGGGCCCCGCTTCCTTCTCGCTCGGGGCGTCCCTGGGGGCCCGCAGGAACGCTGATAAAACAATCACCATAAAGCGTTTCTACACAGACGGCAGCCAGGCTCGACCGGTACCAGCTGGGAAGGGGGGATGGCAGGAGACTGCTCTTATCCGGCTCCCCATCCTCTTACCCCTTCTCCTTCTTCTCCTCCACCTCCATCTTCATCTTTTCCTTCACCTCCTCTCCTCTTCCTACCTCCTCCTCCCCTCCCTCCTCATCGTCCCCTCCTTGCTCCTTCTCTCCACCCTCCCTCCAACCTCCCCCTCCCTTCCCTTCTCTTACCCCTCGTCTCCCCTCTACACCTCTTCCTCCTCCCTCTCCCCCCCCCCCCCTCCATATCCAACAGCAACAGCAACCATGCTTCCACCACCACCACTCTGACAGGGCAGGATAAGGTGGAGAATAATGTTGCCACGGGCTCGCTCGGTCACCGTGGAAACACCTGCGTGCTGGGGAGTCCCGCGACACTGCAGTTTCAGAGTGGTACGACGACACAGTAGTACCGTCACCGTATTATCACTGTGGGGACAACGGGAGTCTGGGTGGCGGTTAGGTCGCTTACAAGGGGGGTCGGTAGTGGGCCACCATGCAGTTCTAACCGCCTGCATCTCCAGTGGACTTTTCCAGTTTGAACTAGATGAGCTAAAGTAATATCCCCTGAGAAGAGAAACATGCACTTTTTTAACAGCAAAGGTGTTCTCTATGGGTGTCTTGAGGAAAAGACACTAAAGTACACTTGATTTCGCCCCATTGGCAGAGCCGACCAACAGAGACGCGTTCCTTGGCTTTTTTGTGTAGTTAGGTGGTTGCATAAGGACACACTTTCATTAGTTTTACCAACAACTAATGCCCTGGGCGCAATCTTCTTTAGTTCCTAATAAACCACAAAAGCCTATAATAACCATATCGCCCCCAATCTCCCCCCTCAATGGGTAGGGATCGCTACCAGCCAGAGAGCGAGAGAGAGAGAGAGAGCCTGAGCAAATTAGCGGCCGGGATGTAGCGAGTCGCTAACCCTCCGGGGCTGGTCCAGTGGCCCGGAGAAAGTGCTTGAGCAGCAGATGAAGGGAACGGCAGCCACCCCCCCCCCCCCCCCCCCCCCCATCTCTCTCTCTCTCTCTCTCTCTCTCTCTCTCTCTCTCTCTCTCGGCCATTAGGAGTCATTTCGAGGTCCACCCTACGCCGGTGACAAAGTGATCCCGCGTCTTCATTTTCTGCTGATCCCATGAGAGGGGAAGGTGTGTCCGAGTGTGTGTGTGTGTGTGTGTGTGTATGTGTTCGGGTGCATGTGTGTGTGTTGGGGAGTGGGGGGGTAGGGGCAGTGGAGAGAGGGTGGGACTGTCATCAGTTACTCCGACTGCCACCGCCTAATTGCGGCCAACTGTCGATGCGTGCCTTCGGACCTCTTTCAGCCCTACATTATTTATTGGGGGAAAAATATGATATTGATTTTGGATGGTATGGTGCGTATAAGTGATGTTACCGAAGAGCTGACGGGACACTCTATAAACTTTTATACCACAGTGTCAACGCCTGCTCCTTGGCTGCAATAGAATTAACACATTAGAGGATAATTTACAGTCCTGGGTGACTGTGTTGTGAGAGACACAGATGGGAGGTGTGTGTGTGTGTGTGTGTGTCTGTGTGTGTGTCTGTGTGCGGTGTTTGACAGGTTTTAGTTCATCTTGTCGTGTTGGCCAAGAAGCACGGATCTGTTCGATCAAAATCATACAAACTTGGTGAAATGTGTGTGGATTTAAGACCCTTGCTCATATGCAGTCAGGTAGTGTTGTATGCTTGATGTCATGGCAGGCAGATCTCTTGTCCCCCCCCCCCCCCCCCCCCCCCCCCCCCCCCCCGCCCTCTCTCTCTTTCTGTCTTTTTCTCTCTCGCTCGCTCTTATCCTCAACATTACCCCTATCTAACCACTCTCTGAACCAGACAGTAAAACATGTTTGCATAATCATGTCAAACCATTTACAGGCTACATCTGCAAGCAGGCATTTCTTGCAATGCTGCAAGATGCAGCAGGTCGAGAGCAAATGAGAACATGCTCTAATGGCCACATGGAAAGTAGATTAGAAGCAAGTGCAGAGCATGCTTAAATGATGTCACTACAAAATTACATTGTAATGCTTTGTGTGTGTGTGTGTGTTTGTGTGTGTGTGTGAGTGTGTGTGTGTGTCTGTGTGTGCATGTGTGTCTGTGTGTGTGTTCGTGTGTGTGTTTGTGTGTAGATTTGCTACCCTGCCAAGGGGTTAAAATAACAAGGTGCGTGATCTGAAATGAGATCCATGCGACAGATTACACGATGTATTTAGAAACAAAAACATTACTCTCTGAAGAGAGGAATAGAGAGGGAGCCCGGACAGATTCATGTGGAAGATAAATGTCTCAATGTTTTCATTTCAATTGATCAAGGGATCGATTCAATTTACACACATGAATATGTAACGCATGTCAAATGTCAGAAAATAACCCTGAAACATGCATGGTAGACATTTTAACATATTTCAAATAGACTCTACATTCATTATTGCTTATCTAGCCTCTCTTATAAGTAGTAGAAACGAGAACACATAAGAAATGCTGAATTCGGAAGAATGACACTGTTGCACTGATCCTGTGTTTACACAGAGCTGTTGTTGAGCTACAGTTGCCCCCGACGGTGACTGGATGTTGTCATACACTCGTTAGCGTCCTACGGGACGTAGGTTGCCGTCCCCTCCAATCGGAATTCATCACAGTGATCCTCTGATGACAATAATGAATCCTGATTGGCCCTCTTTTCCCCCCACAATGGACTCATTACCTGTGATGTCATGCTCCTAAACTCCCAGTGGAAGTTCCTCTGGGCACATAAAGAACAAACTGGCAGGGAAAGACTGTGGGGAGAAGGTGGGGAGAAGGTGCAGGGTCCAGGCAGGCGGCGCTGCGGGTCCGCAGTGTCCGGGTGGGTAGCGCCGGCCGACGGCACACGGACCCCTCCGCACAGCGGGAGGCTCACACTTCCATGATAATCTTTTCCGACGTTTTAACAAGTCCTGACACGTCGTCTCAAATCAAAGTCAGGAACTGGCCTATAAAAGACTACTTTAATAGTTAACACAGGTTTTGTAAAAAAAAAAAAAAGAGTCAAATGATTACTGAACACAAGGCTGTTTGCCAAACTTCCACTTTCCTTTGTTTTACAATTGTTTTCGTATAAAACAAGATGTACTCAGGGGACGGAGAGCAAGGGTTCTGTGACGGGCTCTCTCTCCCTCTAACTCTCGCTCTTTCTCTCTGTCTCTCTCTGTCTCTTTCTATCTCTCCATCTTTCCATATCTCACTCTCTCTCTCTCTTTCTTCTCTCCCTTCCTCCCTCTCCCTCTTCATTCCCCTCTCCCTGCCACTCTTCACCTCCCCCTCTACTCTCTGTTTCCCTCCCTCCCCCTCTCTCTTCTCCCTCCTTCTCCCCTTTTCTCTTCCATCCCTCTGTCTCTCTCTTCCTCTCTCTCTCTCTCTCTCTCTCTCTCTCTCTCTCTCGTCTCTCTCTCTCTCTCTCTCTCTCTGTCTCTCTCTCTCTCTGGCTGTCTCTCTCTCATCATCTACCTACCCCCTCTCTCTCTCTAAGGGCCCAGAGCCCGGTGGTACCTGGGATGTTTTATTTCCAGGGTAATTGAAACAAGGCTGGGCTGGCTGGTGCCAGCACAAGGCCTCTCACCATGTATGGAGATGTTAGAGGGAGAAGCTTCTAATGAGTCCAAGTCCTGAGCTCTGGCACGGGTGACTCGTCTTAGCAGAGACCCTAACACCCACAGGGTGATGCTGTCCCCTGACTCTCATTCCATCACACAGCTGTGAGAGGTTGCACACACGCATACACACACACACACGCTTGCAAGAACATACAACACACACCCACACACACACAAACACACACATAAACACATTAATACACGCACACGCAAACACACACTCTCGAACATAAACACATGACACACACAGATACATGCCAGTGCGCACGCACTCATGCACACACACAAGCACACGCACACACACACACACACACACACACACACACACACACACACACACACACACACACACACACACACACACACACACACACACACACAACAGTGCCTCACAACTTGAAAATAAAATCACAAATCATAATGTAGAGTTGGCATCACCAGGTCATTATCCCCACTTTATCACCATTTGTACACTGACTTTATTCCGCTTCATACAAGAAAAATTGGCTGTTAAAATATTTTCTTTTCTTTTCCTTGTAGTTATTTTTTGCTTGTGACAGGGAAAGAAACATGGAATGAATCCATGGGGTTCTCCAACCGACTCCACACTATACTTTGCAGTTAACAGGCAGGAAATACCAGATGTCACAGCAAAAGTACAAGACAGTATTACGAATTAAGAAAACTAACGAGCAATAAAGTACAACAAATCTGCTGAACTATGAATCCATGTGCACACTTTGTGTATCAGGAGAAATGAAAATGCAGAGGAGGGGAAGGGACCTTTAAAACGGTGCTCTGAACTCTGCCCTCACAATCTGTGCCTGTTTTTCTACACTTAGAGCTCCATAAATAAGTGTATATAATTCTATTGATTTAATATGAATTCCAACCCAAAATGTCACAGGTCAAGATACGACTAACAGTAACTGTTACAGATTACCATAATGCAATGCATTGGCCCCATGACCGATTTAATGTACAACATTTTGAATATTGCTCACATAATCTCTACGTAATTAGCACAAACTAAATGTACTCAATTAATTACTGAGTAACATGTGTGTTTTCCGGCATATAAATCAGTGTAAGAGAGCAACACAAGACCAGACCATATGATCCAGACAGCGCTTCAATTACATTTGTCTGCAAAACCAGGAGAGCACATGAGAGACAGCAGGCTGAACCAACACAAGAGGAAAATGAATTTCGGCCATTTGCAATGACCAGGCTTTATCTGTGTGTATGTGTGTGTGTGTGTGTGTGTGTGTGCGTGCGTGTGTGTGTGTGTGTGTGTGTGTGTGTGTGTGTGTGTGTGTGTGTGTGTGTGTGTGTGTTTATACATGGATGCATGTGTATGTGTCTGTGTTCAAATGTGCGTGAACATGTAGCCTGAACATGTGTGTATGTGTTTGTGTGTGTGTGGATTTGTGTGTGTGCGTGCATGTGCATGCAAGCGTATGCAGGTGAACATGTGTATGTGTTTGAGTGCACTCGTGTGTGTGTGTGTGTGTGTGTGTGTGTGTGTGTGTGTGTGTGTGTCTGTGTGTGTGTGGTGTAAATGTATGCTTGAGTATGTGTATGTGCCTGTGCGTGTGTGGGGGGGTATTTGTGTGTATATATATATATATATA
>NC_136935.1:38816807-38819307 GCF_949987615.1 Pollachius pollachius | reverse complement strand
CGAACAGCATTCGCTATCACTCTCCTCTGACAGAAGCACCTTCTATTTTCTGGCTTTAAACCGCTCAGCCTTTCCCCTCTGTTTAATGTGCCTCATTATGTTGTGTCGTACGGGGGTTGTGATACATTTCCCCCTTTTTTCAACCAAAGTTCAATTCCAGGAAATCATATAAGATTAACATTCACCCCGAGAATTTAGCCCTGTTAAGCGCGTGAGGAATCGTCAGGGTACACAATGTGACCTCAATAGGCCAGGTTCGGCAATCAAGCAATCCTCACAGGAAAAGTGTTGATTTCGGAGCAATTGAAATCACACACAGTTAGAATTTCTCTATCAACATTGCTGTCACGTGACACATTTGTATTGTTACGTTCAGGTCATGCTACTTAAAAAAGCCATGAAGGGAACCTATGCAACATTTTTGAAATTCATCAAAAGTTAAAAAAGAAAAAGGCTGACATGTGCTGACAAAAAAAAAGTTTGCGTATTTTATTCTCGCAGCGCTGAAGTGATCTGAGATTCAGACAGGTACGATACATCCATGCGGGCAAAGGTCCACATTAAATATTAATCGCAGCGAGGTAGCTTGCCAGGCTTCCGTCACTCTCCAATCATCCACAGGACGTTAACGTTGTTAGCTAGCTAGACGTCGCTATAGGCTAGCCTGCCCCATGGCTGAAACTCTTCCACAAAGACCTGCTGAGTGGGCAGGTGTCCCTGTGTCAGAACCCGCCCATTGTTTTCCTGGACTAATTGTCGGGGCTTTGATGGTGAAGAGGGAAGAGGGGGGGGGGGTGTAGCCCTAATCTTGGTGGGTGAAGCCAATGTCTCAGAGCAGCCATTAAAATGTCCCCCCAGGGTATGGGGGGTGTGGTTGTAATTTTGTAACTCATGGCTATCAAAATCGCCATCTAAGGAATAGTTATTTTCTCCGTTCTTGTTTTATTTTGCGCTTGCGTCGGCGCACCCCTCCTAATCCACTGAATGGGGTTTGATTTAACATGACAGTGCTGTTACCGAACATAAAAGAGGGCTCAAATATGGCTAGTGCTGCGGTTGCGGTTTGCTTACGGACGATATCATCATAATGTAATTTTTTTGCCGTACGGCGGCCGGCTTTGCATCTTTGTTGTTCATCGAGCTTGCTTTGGTGCCACACTTCCTGTCGTGCTTGTTAAACAACCAGGGCAACACACATACATGCGTGTGCGCACACACATACGCACACTGCATTTGTAGTATGCCTACTACAATTTGATCATTTAGAATATTGTATTAGTGAGGTGATTAGTGAGGTCCCCCCTTCACTGTAAAGCGTCTTTGAGTGTCTAGAAAAGCGCTATATCAATTCAATCCATTATTATTATTATTATTATTATTATTATTATTATTATTATTATTGTCTATTGTATTGCATTATTAATTGTATTGGTTTGTTTTGCCATTGTATATGTGATACTGTTGGATTGCTGTTTGGACCCTTCCTTCTGTTTTCCCTGCTTTTCCCTTCGCACACTGGACTGGACCCTAATGTCACAGTGTAAGGTGTCACCGGTCCACCGCCACCCCGGTGAGGAAAAAGGGAGTCAGGAGAGGGAGGGGGAGAGGGGGGGAGCCAGGATTAGGCCCTCTAAACCAAAGTGTGATGGACTTGGGCCATTTAGACTTAATTGGTCCCAATCGGTTGCTCCCGAGTCTCTCGCTCAATTTTCCAGTCGGACTCAGTGGGGCTTGCGCAGAGAGCGGGGGAGTGACTGCATTGCTCCTGGCATCTGGTAAACTTTAACAAAACACAGCACTTTGAGAGTGTCTCCATAAGTACAGCTCAGCCAACCCTACTGTCTTACCCCTGGCTAGTGAGACGCCTCTCAGTGCTAGACCTTTGACAGAGTGCTGCATATGCACAAAACACAACACAGCAAGGCGGAGATCACAGTCGACATGTAGAGCAGCAACACGTCCCGCATGGGGCACTACGCAGCCCTCAAGGCCTGTTTAAAAAGGTCTGGATTCATGAATTTGTGCCCGCTAGAGTTGAATTATGATTATGAGTTATGATCTGGATTATATTCTAGGATTTGTCCACCAGCCAGGGACCTAGTATTGATTTTGTGTTGTGGTCATCCGGGCACTGGGTAAGTCATTATATTGCTATGGAAATAGGAACTAGAATGAGTATGATCATCAAGGAATATTCTACAACACTATAGACTCTTGAATAATGAGGTAGTAGTATAGAACAAATAAAGGTTAATAGGATAGAAGGTAGAATAATTCGAACAGATTAAAACAAAGTGGAATAGAGAAAGAAAGACTGCAGTCGAATACAATTTTGCCAGATAGATTAGAAAGAAAATAAAATAGAACATAACATAACGTAGTCGAATACAACAGAGCCAAGTGGAATATAAATAGAATACAGTAGAATATAATATAGAGTAATATAATCTATCCAAATGCCTGGCATAGAGCAGAGCAGAATGGCCGACAGCAGAATAGA
>NC_136935.1:38787482-38812482 GCF_949987615.1 Pollachius pollachius | reverse complement strand
ATAAGAGGACCACGATTTCCCCCCCGTTTTGCAAATGGAAAGCATTTGGTTTGGGGGTTACATTTAGTTATTCACAAGGCTACCCAAATCATCATCATGAAGGTACAAGTGGAGCTAGATTCCTTTGCTCTGGTTGCTTTGTTGCAGTGTGACTATGTTTTCATGCTAGCTGGCAAAAAAATATAAAATAGAGCTAATTTATATTACACGAATGCATTGGGAACAACAAATTACAATAAAAAAAAAGTAATAAAACAAAAAAAAAATTCACAGAAGACTTCAAGCTCTTTCGTATACTTTATGATAAGACTAAGAAAATATGGTTGGCCTTTTATTAATTTTTTTAAACATTTTTGACTTTGCAGTGATGCCTGTTTATTTCTTCCAGGACGCGATTTCTTGGTATAATTCCAGTTGAAACATAAGAGAGTATTCCATAAAATATCACACAATACGTAAGACTGACGCATCTATACAAACTCTTCTCGTTATATATGTTCCCCCACCACATGTTTCAAAGCACATCCTCTTAAAACGAACTCCCTCAACGCAGGTGGCTTGCATGCAGTGATGCCTCCCTCCCTCTCTCTTTCTCTGCCTCTCTCTCCCTTTCTCTCTCTCTCTTTCAGCTGCTATTGTTGTCCTATTGACTTAGTGAACAAAATGTACAAAGATTCTACAATGGTTTATGGGTCAGTGGGTAACCTTCTCTCTCTCTCTCTCTCTCTCTCTCTCTCTCTCTGTATAACACAATAACCCATGCTCAACAGAACTGCCATCAAATATTAAACAGTGTGAGCGTGGCGTGCCGGACCGGTAAGGGGCTGTCTAAGAGGTGTGTGTGTGTGTGCTCTTGGGAAGGGGCGTGTGTATGTGAGTGTGTGTGTGTGGGGGGGGGAACCAGACTATAGTGGTCCCAATAGCTTCATTCACTGGGTACAGGACTTGAGCCCCTGTGCCCAAGAGAATGGGGGAAGGGCATGCAAGAGCTAGTTGAATTTAGGACTCCCTTTTCCTCCTCTTCTCTCTCTCTCTGAGGAGGTGAGAGGAGGAGATTGAGGCCCCTGTCTCAGAGGAGAGCGTCGGGGAGAGGAGTGGAGAAGCACTAGGGGAGGGGGTGGGGGGCTCCATCACTCTCCAGCAGGTAATCAAGGAGAAGGGGAAGGGGGCTAGAGGGGAGGAGGAGGAGGAGGAGGAGGAGGAGGAGGAGGAGGAGGAGGCGGTGGTGTCTTGTCAGCCTCCCCCTGTCTTGTTAAGACGCCACTGCCGCGAGGTACCACTCTCTCTCTCTCTCTCTCTCTCTCTCTGATTATTCCATCCCTCCCTCTCCCCCCCTCTCTCTCTAAGTCTTCCAGGTTGGGGCAGAGCTACAGAGTTGTGTAGCTTATTTGCAGGCCTCTTAGATCTCAGAGCCGTGTGGCGCTCAGTGTTGCAGGCTTGACTGGCAGTGCCGTGGAAGTAGAGAGCGAGCCAGGTAGAGAGACAGGGCAGAGAGGGGGAGGGCTGCTGAAGGCAGGAGGTTTTGAAAGTGAGAGAGAGGGAAAGAAGAAAGAAAAAGCTAGATACAGAGTAGGGAAGGCAGTTGGGATGAAAGAGAGAGACGAGAGAGAGAAATAAAGAGGTTTAGGAGGAATTAGTCAGTAGGGATGACAGTGTAGGGATGGAACCAAGGGAATGCGTATCTCTATTGTATCACTCCTTAGTTTTGATGGTCTAGCCTCCTCAACATAAACTGGAAAGACACAAGGAATGTGTTTTCATTGCAAGGAAACCGTAAGACGTCCGCCTGTTTGTTTGTTGGGTTCGTCAGACCAGCAGTACGCCATGGCGAGTTGAAGACGATTGGCCGAATTCCCTCTCTCTCTGCCACACAGCTGTCAGTATTTCAGATGTAATCTGTCCAATTAAACGGTGCTACCAAGCCTTTTCCTCATCTCACACTTCCCCCGTAACTGTTCGGTAAACAAGCAGGCCTCTTAAGGCAAAGTGGAGGCCACAGTCGGCTCTTAAACACACGCCTTAACCCTCCCAGCCGCCTCACACTTTTCTGCTTGATAAAAGGGACCCGTCTTTAACGGCAGCTAGGGAAAGAGGGCGGTGGAGTGATGGAGGGAGCAGAGAGAGTTTAATTTCCTGTGTAGAGACTATTGTCTTGTGTCCCCCCCCCCCCCCCCCCCCCCCCTCTGTCTCTTCCATCACCAGAGGTACAAAACTCATCTCATTGCCATCGTCCTTCTGGGCTCTAAGTGGGAGAGGGATGTGTCGGCGCTGGGGGTATGTGTGCTTGTGCATATGTGTGTGTGTGTGTGTGTGTGTGTGTGTGTGTGTGTGTATGTGTGTGTGTGTGTGTGTACGTGTGTGTGCATGGATGACTTTGTGTATCAGCCAGAGGGAGGGAGAGAGAGAGAGAGAGAGAGAGAGAGAGAGAGAGAGAGAGAGAGAGAGAGAGAGAGAGAGAGAGAGAGAGACAGCTGTCAGCAGGGTTCCTTGGGAGGACTTTTATTTAGTATTTTGTATTTATTTCAGCTCAGCCCGAGCGTGCTGGACCCCTGCTCCCCTAGCCTCCACCCACCCGTAGGGATATGGAGTGAGTGAACGAGAGACCCCCTCCCCACTCCCACCACCATCAACTCCACCTCCTGGGACAAGCCAGAGGTTCCAGTACTCAGTTTCCTCCTCGCTGGGGATAAACAGCCAATTACCCGTCCTATCTTATTCCCTATGTCGCTGTCGCCGGGTGAAGTTAAGCATACACTATTAAGTGCATGTGTGTGAGTGTGTCCCTTTAGAGGCCCCCGCTGTGTGGTGTGGAGCGAGAGTGAGTGGCAGGTTTAAGAACGAGTAGGGGGAGGGAGTATCCACTGCTTGGGCTGCGAGAGGGAACTGAATGAGCCAGATCAAATATAGATTAGAATTAAATGGCCTTGAATCTGAATTGAATTGTGCAGAGTAAGTTGGTCACGTTAGTGGCTAAAGGAAAAAACACATAAGTACCATGCACACTCTCTCTCTCTCTCTATCTCTGAGTCTATCCGTCCCTTTCTATTGCTCTTCTTCGCACTGTTGCACTGCATCATCAGCCAGCGTAGATTCCTCCGTTGCTGTGACACAGGGAAACATGTGTAACGTGTGATGAGGGTGATTTCAAACCATCTGTGCTTCCTTCCTCAGCTCTTCACCTCCACAACCTTTCCATCAGTCTTAAATAATCTCTCTCTCTCTCTCTCTCTCTCTCTCTCTCTCATCCTTGCTTTCCTTCTACACGTGTAAGTCTCTTGAGAGGGAGTATTAAATTGACGTGGGGACTCTGGTACGAGGCAGATGGAAGGTCTGGTGGTTGGAAGAGAGCAGGAGTGCAACAACCCGATACAAATACTTGGACGAAATGAAACACATGGACAATGAATACTGTAATGGACATGAGCAGTTTTCTTTTTCTTTTTAAATACTGTACAGCGGACCGTTTAACACTGCATGAATCTCCTGAAGTTCCTTGTGAAGTTTTGGTAAAAGACCGGGCCGTGAAAAGAGATGGGTGCCTTGTATAGTAACACGCAACACTGCTAACACATTAATTAACAAATATGAGCAACGTTTTTTTTCTTTCTTTCCTTTTCTTCGTTTTTTTTTTTTTTTACAAAAAGTAGTCTCTTATCGGTCGAAAAAAAGAAGTTAAAATCAGCCACCGAATAAATAACCCTTTTGTGTTTCTCCTCTATGACCAGTTACTGGAAATACTTGTACCTTATGATAGTCCTGCAACAAACTGCAGGATATACACCTCCGCTTTTCTTTAACTAACAGCGTGTTTGGAGCTGGCGCCAAAACTATGAAACACCAATGACAAAATTATCACAGCAAGGGATTTAAGACTCAAGTGCATCATATCAATCAAAATGGGGGTAAATATTACAGTACAACTTTAAATTGTATAATGTTTCTTCTTCTTAAGCCAACCCTCTTGTTTTGGTCACAGTTTAAGGACTATTACATTTAGTTAAGTTCATCTTTTTTATGAGTGGGGTGGGGCGTTAGCCAACTTTCTTTCTTCACCGTGTTTAAACAAGCACCATGTATCCTTGCATGACTTTGTCACAGTAACAACATGCAGTAGAAAGATCAACTGAACACAACCTCAGAACTGAATATAATGATCATAACTGGCAGCCATATTGTCCAAGACAAATTAAACAAAAATCAAAAAGATGAAAAAAGCATTTTGCAACTTGGTCAATTTTTGGTATAAAATAAAACACTTAGAAGAAACCCTCTTAGCATTTAGCTACTCACAATATGTCATTCAATCAGGGAAAAATTGGCATTATTTGTTGTGAACAATTGTTATGTGAAACTGAGCATGTGCAAACAAATAAAAAAAAAGAAAACGCAAAAGGCCCGCACATGGATGTCAAGGTACTGCAATATTCCTGGCACCGTGGCCGACAATGACCCCCAACCCCTGCTCCCCCGCCCTCCCTCGAACAACACTGCAATGTACCATTGCAAAAGTCCTCATTACAATAATATTACACATCCCCTTGTATAGATGCAAAGTGCAAAAAAAATAAATCTTGGAATTGGTACGCTAAGGCTAATAAACATAAGAGACAAAGACAAAAGAAAAACAATAGAAAAATGAAAATGGCATCAGTGTAGGAGCCTAAAAAACATGCAGGCAACCTCTGAATATCCAACGAGTAGATAAAACAAGTCACATGATATTCTTTTTTTAGTTCTCGTTCTCTGTTTAAAAATGTGTCTTTGACGCTAATATGAATGAAGCTAGTCAGATGCTACCTCTTTCTTGCCTATAGCTGGAAGTATTGTACTATACTGTAACATAAAAGAGAGAGAGAGAGAAAGAAAGAAAGAAATAAAGAAGAGAACAACCATCAATACAACTGTTTGACACCAAAAGCTTCGTCAGGACACTATTTACAACTGAAGCTTCCATGCTTTTGTAAGGGGAACCTTTAAAAGCTATCATTACACAAGTACAACAAGAAGATTTTAACTTTTTTTTCCAATACTATTATTTCTGCAGGCAAAGTCACAAATAAGGGTTTGAATAGATTTGTTTTAGAAGGACATAAGAACAAAGCAAAGGGAGGAAAGAAATCAAGGGCAAATGACCAGGGGGAAAAAAATAAATATGGAGCTATTTTGTCTTTTGTTGTTGTTTTTTTTACATCAACTCCACACTTTAGTGTCTCAAACTATTCTTACAAAGAGCGAAAGGGGAAAAGGTCAAAATGATCTTAATGTTTGGAGTACCTGGGGGGGCAGGGGGCGTGGAGGAGGAGGGGATAATCGGTGGGGTGGACGATGAGCAAGAGGAGCACAGCCATTTTGTTTGCATGGGATGACCAAAGGGCTCAATTCAACCGCTGAACTGAGGAGGAGGAGGGAGAGGAGGACAAAGAGACTTCTAAAGAGGGTTTTGCGGCGGGTTGGTGATAGTTTATGCAGTGGGTAAGTGTCTCAGTCTATTATAGTGGAGAACGGCATGTTTTTATGGAGGTTGGGATTTTGCGAGTGCCGGTTACGACTGCGCACGGAGCTGAACACCATGTTGCAGCCCAGGATTTTGCACTTGTGCATCTCGCGCAGGTGCACAGTCTTGTAGTGCACGCGCAGCGTCCCTTTGTTACTGTACATTTTGTGGCAGATGTTGCAAAGGATCCCGTTGCTGCCCCCTTGGCCTCCCCCGGTGGACGACAAGAGAATCGACGAGGAGGACATCCCCTCCTCGTCGTCCTCCTCCCTCCCTCCTCGTCCTCCTCGTCCTCTGAGTTCCACTCCTTCCTCCCCTTCCTCCCCGCGGAGCCCTCCGCCGCCGCCGCCACCGCGGTGCCTCTTGGCCCGCTGGGGGAAGTCTTCCCCGTCGCTGTTCTCCTCCCTCTCCTCCTCCACGCCGTCGTCCTCCTCGTCCTCCTCGTCCTCCAGGTCGTCCATCAGGATGCCCTCGTCGCTGGCCTCATCGGAGCCCTGCGAGGAGTGGACGCTGCCGCTGGACTCCACGCTGGAGGCCGTGCTCAGGTCCAGCACCATGTAGTCGTCGGGCGGCGGCGCCCCCCGGAAGAAGCCGTTGTGGGCGTGGTGGTGGTGGTGCGGGTTCTGGAAGCGGGGGCGGCCGAAGGGGAGGTGGGGGTACTCGAGGTGGCTGGCGGGGGAGCCTGGGTCGCGGTGGAGCCCGGCGGCGGCGGCGGCGGCGGCGGCGGCGGCCCCCAGGCCCATGCCGGCCGCCATGGCGTCCAGGCCGAAGTGGTGGCCGGCGTAGATCTTGGCCAGGAACTCGGCCCGCAGGTCCTTGGGGAGGGGCTTGAGGTGGGGGTCCAGGGCGATGTCATCCAACTCTTTGGTCAGCAGTTTGCGGTGCAGGTTGATGTTGGAGCTGTGCCTACAATTGGGGGAGAGAGACGCAGTGGGAGATAAGATGGCGGGCTTCTGCTTCGTCTACCTGATGATTAAAGTTATGGCCAAAGTAACGGAAAATAAATACATTTCCTGTACTAATTTGAAGTGTGTGTTCAATTGTGATTGAACTCCTGATCAACAACTGGAGTAAAACTTATACAATTTGGGAGTGGGGATCAGCGTAAGCCATTTGGATCCAGGCATATATACAGTATATAAATACTAGGCAGAAAGACTGCAGGCCACGGAGGGAAGAAACGGAGGGAAGCGCGCTCATCTGGCGACCAGAGAGCCAGCCACCACCGTGTTTACTGCTGTCAGCATCGCACAGCCCCCTGAATCCAATAGTCTCCAACTCAATTAAACCCTCATAGCCATGTTAGATGGGACTTGATCAATTGATTTGAGCTGTGGTAATGCGATAATAGAGCGGTGAGGGCGGGGGGGCTGGTTAGCATATTAGCACGCTCTCTGACACGGCTGTTATCACATTTTTATCATGGATCCAATCCAATAAACATAATGCTCTTGTATCAGTGTCTGGGTTTGGTTTAAACACACAAGACGTTCTATCATATAGAGTGACAAAGCCAAATACATCACAGTGAGTAGCAAAGGGGTAAAGCATGGTTGTTATTAGGGATGGTTTCTTTTCAGAATAAAAGCCATGCTGGGGAGAGCAACGGGACAGCGGCCTGACAAATCAAAATCAACAGCATTAGCTTTATCTCCATTCTCCTCTCAGAGTCCAAAGGAAAACAAACAAATGTTGACTCAGGGGAAACATTACACAATACAAGTTACGGTAATAAAAAAAAGGATTTATAAAGTTATCTAATATATGTGGAGCATACACAGGGCCCACACCCTTTATATTAAGTTGACACTTAACTAAAATAAGTGAAAAAAACGTAACGAGCAAAACAGTTGAAACGTGGAGGGATATCCATGCAGAGACGGCATGTGTGTGTTAAAAAATACGAAAGAAGCAACAGAAAAAAATAAAACACCAAAGCAAAAAGGGCCATCCTAGGGAAGACGATGCAAAAAACAAATCAAAATGGAGGCACAATGGATAGTAGAGCTTACCAGCAGTGGCAGGGTTGGTGCAGTCAAAAAGGGTCCCTTTCCTTTAATTATTTACTTCCCTATCCGACATTCTCCTGCAAGAGGTAAACATACATTCATTTGAGGGACCCTTTTCTGTTAACCAGGCAACCAGGGCCCGTCCACGCAAGCATCATCAGCACTGAGGGGAGCGGGAGAGAGAGAGAGTGCGCACCATGGCTTGTCTACGGTGCCCTATCGTATTTGTTTGTGTGTCTCTGTGTGCATCAAGGTACGCAAATGTGTGTGGGAGACACGGAAAGGGTGTGCGTGTGTGTGATTGTGTTACAGGCTCACACTCCCATACTGGGTGAGCTATATCAAAGAGACTGGTGTACATTCTCTGTTCTTTGTGTCTCTTTGATAGCAGAGTGTGTAGCTGCAGTATAATGTTAGCGTATGGCTCCTTTAGGAGAGGCTCAGTCAACGGGACGTGATTCAATACTTTGTATTCTCCTAGACAAACACCCGTACGGGTGATTGGATGCGTAGCCGATGTTCATGCTTATCACTAATAAGGAAAACCATGATGGCTGGGTTTTCAGTACACATCGGTTTTACATTCAGGTCAGGGATGCTGTGGATGATGCTCAGGTAGGCGGGTCCCTTATAATAAGTCTCCAAGTCTCTCTGTTTCTAAAATAACACACCTTCTCACTGCTAATAAGCTCCAGGCTTCCAAGGCTATATGTTAAAGTCAAACATGTTAAATGCCATGCAGTAAAGCCCCGTCCCCCTTTATGCTATCGCTATAGTATTTTATAAATACATACAGAGCTATAACAGAGATCATCACTTGTACAGCTTCATACAAAAAGAACAGACAGAACAAAACCAAAAAACAACAACCTAAATGTCAAGTGTGTTTATGAACATATATTGACCATGTCATAAATATAACTTAATGGAAATACAGTAATAAAAAGGCTTTGCCAAAGAATAAAATCCTTGCCTTGCTTATATATTCTATAAAGTGTAAACACACATTTCGCACAACAGAAGAGATTCCTCTGGTTTTTAGCAACACACATTTCAGTCACAGGCTTAGTTTCCCCACCTCCTGTCTCTAATGACGTTAGCTGCCTTCTCTTTTGGCCACTAATGTGGCCGCTAAACAAATATGGCGGTCTCATCTTCACAGAAAAACACTGAGTTGGCCTCAAAGGGGGGCGGTGATGATTTTTAACTGTGAGGACTTCCATCATCTTTAGGCTAATCTGATGTCACTTTCCCTTGGGTATCTGCATGTGTGTATTTTGTTGTGTGTGTGTGTTTCCGTGTGTGCGATGGCGACTAAATAAGTCATTTTGTAAATGAGACGAGAGGCCAAGTGGTATTAAACTGGCAGTGGAGGTTCTTTGTCTTGTCTGTCATTTGTGGCGCGTCAGGAGTTTTAAGGCGGCCGTGGGAGGAGAGAGAGGAGAGTTAATTTATCATTCTCTCTGTGACTGCTCTCTCTCTCTCTCTCTCTCTCTCTCTCTCTCTCTCTCTCTTTACCTGCTAGCATCCTGCCCAACAGCATAGACTACAGACAAATGAGTTCAGTGTGGACAGTATGTTTGTACTTATTTCAATTTTAAAGTGTAACACAGATGATGGTGTTATTAAATTACTGTAAGATATCCTCTGTATCTAAAGCTCAATAATTATATTATGAAATCATTTTTTAGCTCAAGATTTTTTGATTCTTTTAATTATGAATATATTTTGCATTTGAAGATTTTATTTTGTTACATATGTTCTCTCTGTAAATGGTGAATACTTTTTAGTTTCAGAGAGAGAAACAGAGAGCCAGAGGGAGAGACCAATAAAACAAAGAGAGAGAAAAAGAGAGAGGGGGGGGGGTGCGAAACTGAGCATATATGTGGACCACATGCTGTGAAGGGAACGAGGGGCGAGTGAGGGTGAGGGAAGACAATCACTCTGCGTTTCCCAGTGTTTCGACAGAACATCTTTTAGGACCTACTGTCGTGTTGTCAGCACAGAAAAGAGTGTGTTTTTTAAAACGATATACAGCCGACAAACTGAGCACACTGTTACTTCTCGAGAGGAGAGGGGCTCACATAAAGGATCATTAATTCACTGATGTTTTAAAAAAATGGAAAAGCTTGGCTAATAAGAGAGATGATTGCTGGTACACATGCCTTCACTGTAGTTAATCACCCAGCGGCGTACCGACGCTGCTTCTGCTGCTGCAGAGAGCATTGGCTCCCTTCAATAAATACGCAATCATTTACCACTGTTCAGCAGGCAGCCCGACACACCACAGCCATGTGTACACACTAGCACATACACACGCACAGACACACACACACACACACACACACACACACACACACACACACACAAACACACACTCACTCTCACACTCGCGAAGGGAAATACAAAATAATGGTTAGAGGGCACATCAGATTGTCCTTGTGTTATAGGTAATCTGCTCTTAATTTGCTGATTTTATAAAGAGGCCCGAGCAATTGATTTAAACTTTTTTTTATTGCCTATTTGTTTTGGTCATTGTTATCAGTGAAATACTTATTTTTTATCTGGATGATTGTGTTATACCCCGGTTACCGCATACATCATAGTAATGACCACATTAAAAACAAAAAGAAAAATCCCTGAACTTAATTTCTGACGGTGCGCTGTTTAATATTATCAGGAAAATTACTCTCTTGAAAATGACCAAATTATTTCCCTGTGTTTCCTCCTCCTCCTCGACTGCATTTTACACATATTATGTAGTTAAAGGATTACCCAGGGACACATCCTGATGAGGGTCTGGCCAGAGAACTGACCAAACTCCAACCCCCAGAATTCCTCCAGCACTTGCAATACCTTGCTCCCTTGTGTTTTGTCTCCCATTATAACCCAGCAACAGAGCCCAGCGATAATCGCTCCCATATGCTCTTCAGAATCCCTCCCCTACTGGAAGAGTGTGGAGACATTAGAACTGTTGACCCCAGATCAACACGCATTTCCTTAAAGTGTGTTGTTTTGTGTGCACGACAGCCATGGCAGCCAAGAGCTGCAGGTTCTACCGCTTAGGTTTTAAAATGGACTTCCTTTTGTTGTTTTCATATATTATAAAAATGGTGTTTTACATATTGATTTGTATATGGGACGTACAAAATATAATAGCCGCACATTGAGAATAGAATCGAAAATATGTCCTGGTTCTAGGTCATGTTGTTTCTTTTTTAAAGAACGAAGTCTTCACTCCTGATAGCTTTCTTCATTTTAAGCTACAATATCATTTTAGTTTGAACTCATTCCCGGAAGACCCTACAATAAATATTGTTTATTTTCTATCTCCACATCAATCAATTATTTGTATCTTCTTTTTTATGTCAAGACATTTTCCCAAATGTCTGTTAGAATTCCAAATATCTTTTGTGCATAAGATGACATAAACAGAGAACACAGCTATTTGTGCAATAGGTCCATAACATGTTCATTATGTGTACTGTTACTTCATTAACTAGACAAGGCTGCGGTCCGCCCCGGCACTAAGGTCTCTTTAGCCAGAGGAGGCCATCTGTATCAGCGCCATAAGAGGGATACCTGCTGATAAGCAGAGTCCTGATTTCCTCAGCCAGTAGCTTGTGTTTTTGTGTTAAAGAGACTTTCTAGCTACGTTGCCAGCTAATGAAGCTGTTGTGCTGTCTCTGACTACTCCTAGATAGCACTACACTTCCTGTCATGCTAATAAGCCCCCATAAACCTTCTGGGGGGATCGCCACTCGTTTCAGCGCTCCGATAAGTAGAGTGTGTGTTTTATACAGAACGACAGTCAGGAGACTCATTTATGAGATAAAATGTACACAGAAACAAATAATTATTCTACGTAATCTGTATGCACTTGTGTATGCGTGTGTGTGTGTGTGTGTGTGTGTGTGTGTGTGTGTGTGTGTGTGTGTGTGTGTGTGTGTGAGTGTGTGTGTATATATATGTATGCTTGTGTGGAAATCTTTCTGTGTTAGTGTTTGTGTGTTTTTGCAAATCTGTGTGTGTGTGTGTGTGTGTGTGTGTGTGTGTGTGTGTGTGTGTGTGTGTGTGTGTGTGTGTGTGTGTGTGTGTGTGTGTGTGTGTGTTTGGGCTCATGTTTGAGCGTATACCTGATAGTGGATGCGTGCTTGCGTTTGTGTTCACATGCATGCACCCATACATTATTCTGTATCTGCCTACGTGTGTATGCCGGAGTGTGCCTGCAGCCTGTGTGTGTGCCCATATGTGAGTGCCTGTGCCCGAGTGTTTGTGTGTGCGTGTGTGTGTGTGTGTGTGGGTGTGTGTGTGTGTGTGTGTGTGTGTGTGTGTGTGTGTGAGGTGTGTGTTTGTCTGTGCGTGTGTGTGTGCAGGTATCTGGGAGAGCAGGTACACGTGTAGGAGACAGCAGGCCTGTCGTGCCTCAGGCTAACTCTGTCCCCGAAGCATCGTCAGGAGATGGAAGCCAACCAATGGCGCGGCGGCGGTGCTAAGCTAAGCTGCGCCGCGTCAAGGCAGCGCTTTAATAACGCTTCCTGTCATCTCCCTGCTGTTGCCACAGCTGTGTCAGGTGAACAGCGTGAAGGCAACGCGGCTTATGTTAACTCCGCTGTTTTTTTGTCTTTCCTTTCTCATCTCCTCCTCCTCCTCTCATCCCCCACTCTCTACTCCTTCCTCTCCTTCCCTCCTCCCTGATCCAGGGCAGAAGCCAGAGAAGTCACCTGCTCTGTTTACCGGCGGCTAATGAACATGCAGTGGCAGGAGCAGATGCCACTCTCACGAGGAACTTAATAAAAGTTCAGGGTGAGAGGTGGGGTGAGGGACATTTGTCTATGGATGAGACGGATGATTCGCTATCTGTGAATCTTTGAGTTGCCAATTACCTGGAGATAAGGGAGACAAGAGCGCGGTAGTTGGCTTGGAGGGGGGATGTAGCTTTGGAAGTTGTTCTGCATCAAATGAATGTGTCAACTGCCGGAGACTTTTTACAGACACTGAAAGATACTTTAGTTTCATCCCACAATTTCCCCCCCTAGAGGAGTTGGCTGCTTGCGTTTTCTTCCCGGTTACTGGTTGGTTCCCATGCTAGTCTGAACACATGAAATATTTTCTCATGCTGGGAATCTAAGAGGGGTGGATTTCACTTTGAGGCACAAGGTTGAGGCAATGGAATATGATACTCTGTACGTCATCAGGTCGAAAAGAGGAGCAATTCTACTATTTTAAGACTTTTCAATCATTTTAAATTACTTTTACACAAATAATACTGTTATGGTTCTGCTGCTGTAACTTGCTTCACGGATTCCACTACTTATACTCCATACTTTATACCTGTCTTACTATATACAAGTTTATATTGGACAGGGTTATTTGCGTGACTTTGAATGAACGGTTCAACATCTTCAACCATGGCTTGGCTAAAGAAACAAACACAGCTAGCAACTCCTCTGGGAGATGCTAGGCCAAGTGGTATATACGTAATATAATATGCCCCCAGCATGTGTTACTGAACCAAACTGCTACCAGTGCAGCTACCGTTTATTTCAAGGGCAGTGTGTGTGTGTGTGTGTGTGTGTGTGTGTGTGTGTGTGTTTGGAGACGATAAGTGCTAACAAGCCCAGGTGAGTGGGGCTAGATTCAACTCCAGACGCGTTAATAAATGCAGCGGTTTGACAGACCTCCGTCTCGTATGTTAAAATATGCACCTTCACCTACCTGCCAGTGACAAGGTGAGGGGAGTGCAGGTAAATAACACACAGCTGTCCTACAGGGGCATGCTTGTGGACAAGTAGGTTTGTGTGTCAGTGTATGTTCCTGTATGTGTGCGTGTGTGTTTGTGTGTGTGTGTGTGTGTACAGTTTTTCATCGTACTGACACGCTTTCTGTACTTTGACTTGACAAGGTGCTGTGTGTCACTGAATCTATCTCTTAGTAATTAATTAGCTCAACAGCTGTTGAGAGACATACTTTATCTAGTTAAGTTGAACTAAGTATTGCAACTATGCAAAGATACTTCTAAATGAAAGATACAACTATGTGTGTCAAAAAAAAAAAAAAAACGATTAACCCTTCCGATTTACTCAGATTTACCTGCCGTTTACATTAATAACAAAAAAACATGATAAATAATAACAACGTAACATTTACACAGGGGACTTTCAAGCTTGGCGCTTCTCACGTTTTAACTAACCTGTCTCGGCTCCGTCGGGAGGGGAAGGCGGCGTTGCAGCCGGCCACGGTGCACACGTGCATCTCCTTGAGGTGGACGTTCTTGTAGTGGAGCTTCACGCTGTAGGAGCTCTTGAAGCTCTTCTTGCACACGTAGCAGATCTTGGGGTCGGGGCTGGAGCACAGGTCCCCCTCCGGCGACTGCGACGGCGGGAACTTGGGCGGGCTGGCGCCGTACGCCATGGAGGAGATGAAGCTCTCGTGCAGCGCCGCCATGCTGGCGGCGGCGGCAGCGGCCGCCATGCCCCCGTTGTAGAGGCCGTACTGGCTCATGCAGAACATGTCGTAGGTGGGGTCGGCCAGCTCCTCCTTGATCTTGACGGGGGGCTGGTGAGGGGACGGCGACGACCGGCTCTTGTCGTCCATCTCGCTCCTCATGTGCGCGTCCTCTTCCTCGTTCTCCTTGTCCAGACCGTGTCCTCCGTGGCGGCCGTGCTTGTCCTCCACCTCCATCATCTCGTCCCGGTAGAACATCTTCGACTCGGAGGTTTCCGATTCGTTCTCAAAGTCTCTCTCGTGGTCCTGGTCCTCGGAGGTGAAGCTGTCCATGCAGCGCAGCTCCCCGGAGCCCCTGAGGTCGTTGCCGCTCCTCGTCTCGCTGCAGGGACCCTCTCTGCACTCGTCTTCGTTGTGCCTGATCATGCCCCTGAGGGCCAGGCCGGGGCTCATCTCGTCCTGAGAAGGGGACTGGTGTCCACTTCCACCGCTGTGGTTCCCGCTGCCGCTGCCATTGTTTTTGATACTGTTGCAGTTCCCGTTGATCTTCACGTGGTTGTGGAGAAGGGAGGCGGGGTGGTGGTGGTGATGATGGTGCATATCGTCATCATCGTCTTCGTCCTTGTCATCATAATCATCCGCCACGTCGATCACTTCCTTCTCGATCTTCACCGGCATGCTGGACTTACGCGGCTTCTTCTTAGGCATGGGGTCACTGTTTACACTGATGGGTTCCTGGATGCCACAGGGAGTGGGCATGCGATGGGACATGGGCCCGGCATCAGACATATGAGGATGGTTACTCTTGTGGGAGGCGGCAGCTGCAGCAGCTAACATATTCTGCTGCTGGTCCATGAGGGAAGTGCTGTTGGGGTTGTTTGGCAGGATGGGACTGGTTGGCAGTGACACTGGAGGGCTGACCAGGTCTGCGGGGGACAACAACGTACGATAGAACGGGGGCACGGGCTGGACTGGCTGCACTGACTTCAGGGATGGGAACACCAATGGACCCTGCAGGGGTGAGTGAAGAATAGGGTCTAATGGCGGAGTGGTGAAGCCCAAGGGTGGCCTTCCGGGACTGGTTAAACTAAAGCCACCGCTCTTGTTGGAGGAGATGACAGGTGTACCCGATGAGTTTGACCGGATGAGGTCCTTGTCCCGATTGTTGCGCAGCATTGGCATGTGTAGCCGGGGGTTGGGGTTGGCGCTATGGCGGTTGCGGCTCCGCAAGGAGCTGAAGACCATGTTGCAGCCCTCGATGGTGCAGCGGTGCTTGATCTTCAGGTGCACGGCGTTGTAGTGGATCTTCAGAGTGCCCTTGTCGTAAAAGGTCTTGCCACAAGAATTGCAGCAGACACGGCCCTTGCGGGAGGTAGAGCCCATGCGGCGCATGCGGTGCATCTTGGAGGAGAAGGAAGAATGGGTGATGGACTTGGACTGCTCACTCTTCACGAAGTGGTGATGGACCTGGTGGTCACTCAGGTTGTGGGGCTGCTGCTGGTTCTGGGGCTGTTGCGAGCCCTGCTGCTGCTGCTGCTGCTGTGGTTGTTGTTGATGTTGATGCTGCTGGAGCTGTGTCTGCTGCTGCTGCTGCTGCTGCTGCTGCTGCTGCTGCTGTTGTTGCTGCTGGGCTTGTTGTGTGGAAGGGGTAGGCGAGATGGGGGAGGCCCGGTTGCTGGACTCCGTCTTGGGTTCGATGTTGCTGTTCATGCCGCCCAGGGGTCCACGACTTGGGCTCTGACCCGTGCGAAAAGGGGAAAGGGACACCTCGGATTCACTGCTCTCCACCTGCTCACTCTGGTTTGGGAGGCTGGGTTCGCGTAGCCGCAAGGCAGACTGCTCCATGGGCAGGCCATTGGGGGGAAGGCCTAGCATGGGGGCCGAGACTGGGTTGATATACTGGAAGGGAAGCAGGAACGCCAGGCTGTTGGGAATATTCTCAAAGTGATGAATGCTGGAGGGGCTACTGTTCTCCATATGCGTCAGGAGACCGGGGCTACGACTGCGATTGTTGCTTTCAATGAATGTCCTTATCCCGGAGTCCGTCTTGGAAGAGGGAACGGTAACCGCCTGACCTTCCTTCTCTTGAATTGCCATAAGCTCCACGATTGATTTGGTCTCACCAAAGCGTAGGAATTGCTGCAGGGTGATAATCTCCTCTTCTCGGGACATGATGGACCAGCGGTCCAACACTTTGCCTGCAGCATCCTAGAGGGCCAAAAGGAGACAAGAGAGAAGACAAACACACACAAAACATTATTGATTGTGCATAATCAGTGAGAGTAGAGGATAAAGTTGGGGTGAGCTGCTCTCTACATTAAATTCAAAAGGCCCTTAAGCGATAAGAAAATGTAGCTTTGTCTAAAAAAGTCTTTCCACCATTGTCTCCATGTCCCAAACACCCCACAAGGCTTGCTTATTTACTTCAGATCACCGATATGAATAATGCCACTCATCAGATTCCTAAAGAAGAGTAAGGGTGTAAGGAAATTTAGAAAATGGAGGCGGACCTATTAACAGTCTCTGTAAATGTAGTTAGTAGAAAGACTGACAGAAAACAGATTTGCAAAAGCAGTGAACCTTCGCTGAGACTCCCTCTGTACAATCACTCCCCCTCTACTTTTATTTACATCTGTGTCAGACCGAGAAAAAAAACACAAGCTTACATAGACATGCTATCATAATTATGCATGGTTTTAATCTCTAGCTGGCAGGTGTTGTTCTTAGTGTCCCCTAACTCTGGCTAGTGTTAAGACATTCATAAAGGAAATCTCAGGCTAATTAAAGGTCCTCTAACAAGACACCTTAGATGTTACTCTGTTGTTGAATAGCCACTCATTAAACAGGCAATGGATAAATCTTTCCTATCTTTAATGTTAATGAGCTTCACAGGGTCACATCTTGTTTAACAATTAATATTAATAGAAAATGGTCCATTGTATTAATGATGTTCTTTGAAAATATATGTTATTTTGTTCAAAGTGGCTACTTAGAAAAAACATTTATAAGGTAATGAATGAGGTATTGTCAGTGTATGTCTTTTACGATCCTTGATGTTTCCTAATCCTGTTTTGGAGTGTGCTTGTGTGGGAAACAAACGTCCATGTTTCTTCCAGACACTAGAAATGTTCCCATGAGAGGCTCCTTTGAGAACATCATTCTGAAGGAGCACTTTCTTGGCCGGCTTCTTCTCGGGATGCTTTTGTTAATGACTGAAATATGAAATGCTTTGACTTCTTTGAAACTAGCCCAGTGCCAAGCATCAAACCGTTGCAATGAATTCTGGGAGAATAATCTTGGCATGGTCTGAAACCTGGGCTTGCAGGCGGGTTTGCGTGTCAAATACTTGACCCACTGCATTTGTCCCCTAGTGACAATCAACTTTTTCCCTCCAAAAAACCGAAGTGAAACAACTTCTGAAATGTATTTTGACTTTGAGATGTGGAAGATATGCATAAAGCGGAGATGAACACAAACGGCAATCAGTTAACACAACCTCTTACGCTACAAGATGCAAGTCGCTTCGGGGGTGGGGGGGCTGGGCGAGCTACACAAAGGAATGATAATTAGTCACAGAGATACTGCAATCATTTTGTATGTGCTCTACCCTGCTAGGACCTATGAAAGATAAATGACTACTCTTCCGAGTTAAAAGCTGGAAAAACCAACATCAGAAATCATAAAGGGGCCTGTAAGGAGAAAAACTGAAAATAAATGTTTAAAGAGAGACAGTGGAAGGAGAAGAAGGAAAACAAAACAAAATGAAGGCTGTATAAAGAAGACAGGGAGTTGTTCATGGGCTTCACATCATGCCCACAGATAGATTCTTTAGAGATCAAACTTCAATAGACACCAGGGTATTTGTTGTTAAATATACATTAAAAAACATTTTACACTTTCATTCTGTGTATGCACTGTTTTTTTCTTCTTTTTCCCGGAGGCAGAACTTTAAATTCCAGCCTATGCACTATTATTTTTATGCTTTATAGCCATTTGGCCATTTGTACTTCCATTATATTTAATTGAAACAAAAGATGAAAATGAAAGCAAATTCAAAAGAATCACTAAAATGAACATTTCACGAGAAATACTTACAAAGTAAAGACGTCTTTCTTTGTGCTACAGCATCATAATTGTAGTGATATATAATAACTAGGAGCCATGGAGGTTGATACATGTCATCATACAATTTTACTCTGAAGCTGCACCCTGTCCTGGTTTATGATGACATACGTGTCTGTTAATAATCATTAATAAATCATATTCCAGAATACATGCCTGACCTAAACTGCACTCGTGAGATATTTCATCTTTTCGCTTCTTCATTCTTTTCCCTCTAAAGAGAATCTGAGTCGTTGTGTTTTCAAATCAACACCCTTACAGATCATTTAAAGATTATCTTTGTATTTTTGAAGGGTGTGATCAGCCATTGACCTCAAGTGAATAGAAAAGAGAAACAAGGAGAAGACATTTTTGCAAGTGTTGAATGAGACAAAAGCATTTGTGTACTCTGGATTTTATTTTTGTATTCTTCCACATTGAAAGTGGAGTTAGAGTCGATTGCCAGCATTTCGATATTTCGATGCACTAAATAACAAATAACAAATGCAAATTTTCTCCTCCATCTCACATAAAGTAATGTAATGGACCCTGGTACAGAGATACGGCCCCTTGCAGGGCCCTTGCATACATGTCCATAGATATATCCAGCGCTATAACTCCTGAGCTCTGTCTTTCGGCTAATTAAGAACGGAAGATGTGCACGTATGGGAATGAGAGTATGTATAGCGCACAGTGTTTGCAGACAAACACAGGTCCCTGCAGTCCTTGCCTATGTCTCATTCCCCACTTTTTGCATTAGCCTCGCGATGCCACAAGAGTAACAAATATGCCATTAGAAGCACTTTTACAAGTAGGCACTCATCTTCCAATTAGCTTAATGTGCCCCTCCTTCCTCCTGCATTTTCCCCGCCGTTTTCCCACCTCCCTTTTGCATTCTCCCTCCAGTAAAATCTCATTAATCCACACCCTCCCCCTCACCTCCCCGAGCGCTATGACATATCAGTCTGTCATTATGCATCCCAGAGTCCTTTAAACAACACAGCTAAGCCTCTGTTTGCCAGGTTAATGACTGTTAGCCAATAATTACAGCAGAGACCATGGGGTGCACACTTTATCTGTGAGACAGCCCGCTGCCGTTAGTTTATCTGAGCTGCTCACCTCCGTGTCACTTAGAATGAATCTGTCCAGAGATGTATTTATTCATCTCAGCCGTCCTGCCACTGAATGTTTAATTCCTCCGCAGCGGCCGCGGCTAATACGGTCACGGGAGCGTGTAAATGGCGTAGGTGGGGTGTTCGACAGGCGACCTAACTTGGTACCTTGACAAGAAGGGATGAACAAATGATGGCTTGTTGTTTTGTGTGTGAGGGCACCGCAGGCCAGCGTCAGCTTAAACAAAGGCAGGCAATTATCTAATTAGCCGGACGTGTAGTTGTGCTGTGTTTACGGCCGGGGTATGTGTGCGCTGTCAGGCGGGGATTGCATTAAGGATTAACAACAGGACGTATACTTTCTTTCCCACTGATCACCACACATCAAAATAAATGACAAAGTCTATTTGGCAAAGGAATGGAGAGAGTTGTAAAACTACAAGTAAGCGTTACTCAAGCTGGTAGTCTCTACAGGGTTTGGGTTGTGTACAAAGGAACACTCTTCTCTTCTCTCTTCTTTCCTCTACATACACAGTGCTATGCTCTTCCTGTGCAGGATAGTGTCCATCCCGGATGTTCATGTCCACCCCCCCTCAGGGTCAGAACAGTGTGACCAACCGATCATTAGGCAGTATCACTCGCTTTTCCAAGAGGAGGACCGGCTCTCACAATGGCAAAGCAAACCATGGGAACCACATTGATCCGCCAATCACCTCGCAGCTGATGCGATCCCCACTGAGCCCCCCGGAGAATCCCCCATTGATCCCCGAGCCTGGTCTCAGATCCACGTCTCGGGCAGAAAGCCGCTCTATCCCCGCGCTCGCCACTTCAAGGGGAGGTTAACCAGTAGTTCCTTGTGATCTGAGAAGGTCTTGAACCTTGCCGTGTCCTCTTCCTCATTCTGTTTCCCCCCGGCCCCCTCCACCATCACTACAGCCCTCCATGAATAATGCATGGCGGGCTAGTGGCGAAGGAGTGCCACAGAGGGGGTGGACATTGGGTGGGGGGGGGGAGTAGGGAGGAAGGGCTGGAGCACAAAGCCCTCCGCCTGGAGCCATCACATCAGAGTGCCAGGGCTCCACAACATCTACGCTCTGGTTGGCTCCCATGGCGCCGGTCAGAGGTCATTTGTGAACAACAATCTGCAGTTTTTTCATCAGCCTCTCCTCCTCCACGGTGACTGCTTTGACTCCCACAGGGGAGTCGATATGTCCAGATGTAGGCGGAGGGTGTTTATCAGAACAGTAGAGGTTAAGAATCGGCATCAGCGATCGGGGTGAACACAATGCTCTTGCTGAATACATCAAAGGAACTTTGTGCCTGGTGTGGCACTGGGCACGGAGTATTGGAATAAACATTAACAGCAATGTAGGACCCCATAGTATTATCTTATTATAATCGTATTCCTCTACAGTTTGTTTCAAAGAAGTTATAAGGTCTTCTAGACTTTACGTCACTTCCATGACATCTCACTATCATTCTAGTTTCTTTGCCACACTGGCATAACATGTCATGAATGACACCTCATAGGTTTATAGAGGAGGATCTGATTCATAAACAAGCCTTGGAGGATTGATTGAGGAATATGGATGGTCCTTGGTGAGTTTTGATTACCGACATAGGCCATCTATAAAACATAACTAACATGTTCACGTGTGCTTGATTTAATAAGTCCACAAATGGCCGTGTGTGCGTTTCTCCCTTCCCTTATTAGCGTGAGGAGCAGATCTCTTCTCAGGTTTGATTTCTCGTCTGTTATTTAATTAAGGTCCATGCAGAGGGGCCATGTCTTGGTCAATATTATGCTCATCAGTGCCAGAGAGGGGTGCTTACTGGACTCTGGCTTGAGTGAATGTGATGAGGCCACAGGCTTAACTCGGCCAGACACAGTGATCAACCAACCAGCCCCCGAGATACTCCCCCCACCCCACCCCTGCCTTCACCACACAACCTGATTTAACTCAAGGCTTTGGTTAAAAATTCATGGGCCCCTGTGTTAGCTGTTGCTAAGGGCACACTAATCGACAGGAGTGAGATATATAGCGCAGCTGCAGACTGCAGGAGCCCAGCGTGGCTTGGGTCGGGGAGATGTTTCACCAAATATAACCAGAGGGTGAGTCACAGTCTGGCAATCCCTGAAGACCAGGTGGTGGCTAGTAAACAGCTCTCCTCCTCCCTTTTTTTTTGTATGCGTCTTTCTCTCTCGCTTAAAAAAATAAAATGGTCGATAACAAAGGCTCTTGTAACCTACGCTTCAACCCTCCTCCCTTTCTATCCCCCATCCCAGCCATCGCTGGCTACCTTTGGCTTTTAAAGCTTAACACCCCCCCTTTGCATCGTTCTTTCAAAGCGGTCAAAGGACAGTCCTTTGGCCCTGGCCCAGCCGAGGTGCAGATGGGGATGATGCACATGGAAGCCATTTCCTGGGCCCCGGTTGGGGTGGTGGTGGTGCTGCTGCTGCAATGATGCGGTTCTGCAAGTTCAGACCCTTGCCAATAACCGTCCCCGTGGCCTTTAAAACCTGAGGACTTTCTGGCCGCCCCAACTGATCTATCGACATCCCTGCCTCTGTTCAAAAGCCATCCACCATAACATTGGAATCCCCCCAACCCCACCCTACTCCACCACCAGGCCAGCTACGACCACGGTCAGCAGGTGAACCCTCGTCAGACTCTGGTGTGGGTCTCAGACGGGAATGGCCTCCTGGAAGAAGAACAAGGAGGAGGCGGAGGAGCAGGAGGAGGCGGTGGAGGAGATGGAGGCTCGGAGGCAGAAGGAGCCGCTAGGGAGTGCCTGATGGTTTACATTAATTGAGGATGATTCCTGTGATCTGCTAGGGTTCTGCCGCGGCAGCCAGGGCCGACCTGGGTCTGGGAGACAGATGTGGGGGCCGCTGTGCTTCCCCCAGGGCCGATGGAAAGCAGCGAGGCGGCTGAGAAATGGCCTGTCTGTCCGGGGGATGGGGGGTGGGGGGTTGAGGGGAGGGGCTGGGTGGACGATGGTGGGGTGAGGTGAAATTGTGTGACGACCTCCTTTTTCTCTTTCTCTCTCCCTCTTGTATCACATCTCTTTTGTCTTGATTACTATTTTGGCAAGGAGCTGGTGAAGAAAAAGGTGCATTAACATATGCTCACAATTTGCTCCCTGGCCACATGGGAGGGTATTTGTGTTGTGCTGAAGTTGTTCCATAACCGCACACTATTAAAAGCTGTGAACAGAGAGCGGGGCCTGCAGAGGAGTCGCAAACACAAAAAAGTATAAAAATACAAAAATCAATGAGGCCTTATAAGGCAGGCGGGGTAATCCTGAAAACATGTTTTTGTAGAAGGTTTTGTCGAGGTGTTGCACAAGGCGATTTGAATGTGTCAAAACACTTGCAACAACACAATATATTGGTCAACGGTAATGTCAAGCATCATCGAATTTGTTGCATAAACAGCTGTTCTTTTTAGATGTCCTTAAAATGATAAGTTAAAAGGAAGCCGAATCTAACGCTGAATTTAAAGCAACACTCAAGTTGCAATAATGCTAAATCTAAAAATAAATCGACAACCCTCCCCAAAATAAGAAGCTACAAACAATCTAAAAATAAAAATGAACTCAGAGAGTTGTGAGTTGTTTTGGTTGAGTTTGAAGCGGAGACAGAGGTGTCTATAACACTAACACACTGCATTAAAAGACACCCCCTCCGCCTTCCCTGACTCTCTACTGTGTTTTGTGCTAGCCAGCGCACAGGGCTGAAAGAGAATAAGCTAATGGACTCTTTACTTAATGTGATCAGAGTCATTATTGACGTGCTGCCAGGAAGATGCAAGACCATTAACTCAGCCTCTCTGTCTCTGCACACCCTCCCTTACAACTCACTGCTTGGCTGTGCAGTATTTCACCGCTTCCCTCTGTCTGATTCAAACACACACACACACACAAACACACACGCACACACACACACTCAGCCCGTCCACGCGCTGCACTAATGGGTGTAATACGGGCCTGCTTAAAGTCCTCTGCACCCATGCAATGCTAAGGGAAAGGAGTAAGAATGTCTTAACAATCTACGCCACAGACACTCATGTCTGTGCAGCTGAATACCTTTCATCCACATTTGTGCTTTGATTTTATATCTATACTTTTACCACACCAAATATCTATATTGTATATATATATATGTATATATATATATATATATATATATATATATATATATATATATATATATATATATATATATATATATATATATATATATATAAGTACAGCTCATATGTGTGTACCCCTCTCAGGACAAGTCCTGAAAGCCTGCCAACGTGCTCTGGAGGAAGGTAGGCTTGACCTTGGTATCATATGCATGTTTAAACATGATTGGGGTGGGTGAAACATGAGCCCAGGCAGGTACAGTCAGACCAGCAGTAGTGGGTCTCTCTGGTGTATAGCAGGCCTGTGTGGGAGGCTGGCTGGCATGGGGATTGGCCCATTCGTCTTGAGGCGGGTGGATGCCAGTGTGGCTGCAAGGTGATTTACACTGCTGGCCCGGCCCTTGTGCCAGAACACATCTACCCCTGTGGCCTGTGGCCTCCTACAGCCAGCAACCCAGACCGTGTGTGTGTGTGTGTGTGTGTGTGTGTGAGTATGTGTGTCTGTGTGTGTGTCTTTCTGTCTGTCCATCTGTCTCCCTGCATATGTGTGTTTTTTGAAGGGGAGTGGGTACATGTGTATCTGTGCCTATGCGTGAGTGTGTGTGTTTCTGTGTGTGTGTGTGTGTGTGTGTGTGTGTGTGTGTGTGTGTGTGTGTGTGTGCGTGTGTGTGCAAGCGTGTGTGTGTGTGTGTGTGTGTGTGTGTCTGAGTGTGTGTGCGTTTTTATGCTGATGATGTGAGACTAACAGGAAGTCCTGCTGCCCTCTCTGGAGGCATGGTTCCAGGTCTCTGGACCTGTCTACTGTCATGAGCCCCACTATCGTGATTACCCACTGCAAACATAAACATCATTACCATCTGCCTGCTGTAACTTATATACCCAGAAAAGCTCCAGACCATCAAAACACGCAGAACCTAGAACAATAACAAAGAACCCTAAAGTTTGGTAACGTTTTTCAATCCACATTTTCTTTTTCTTCTGCCTTTTCCTCGTCCGTCTATCAGCGTAAGCCAACGCATAATAATGCAGCTGAATACCTACGGTTTGGGATGTTGACGGCCAAACCAAATTTTATTTCGATTTATTTGAAAATCGCCGTTTGCGACGGGGAGACGGCCGATGGGCGCGGGGAGAGATGAGAGGCAGGGGAGACGAAATAAACCAAGGTTTGAGCGAGACGCGGCCGAACAGGGGACGATGGGGCGGGTCACCCAAGATTGCGCGAGGGCTAGTGTAGCGGAACAGATGTTTGATCCATGCAACATCTGGACTGCAACACACTCAATCCATTTCACTCATCATTTTTTTTTCATTTTATCTTTTTTGATTCACCGACCCTCCTGGGACAATAAACTCTCCCGCTCCCTCCCTGTGATCCACCGACCAAAAGACATCACATTCCCACATACCTCACACTACCCATGAAGAGCAGCACCAGGGCAATACAAGGTCCCGGTGCATCTGTGCTATTCACACTCCCCCCCCATCCACCTAAACTTGTACTAGCACTGACTGCCTTTAGAGGAGGTTCATCACGTGTGTATATTTTACAGCCCCCAGAGGGGTCACGTATATATTCCCGTCTATAAACCTGCGTTTTGCTCCACCAACGCGCTTGAAGCGAGAATCACCGCGGCAACAGGCAGCTCCGTAGATCGCTGTCACTCTAATGGTTGTGGGCCCTGCGAGAGTCGTACGGACCTT
>NC_136935.1:38757482-38782482 GCF_949987615.1 Pollachius pollachius | reverse complement strand
CTGCGTGTGTGCCTGTGTGTGTGTGTATGTGTGTGCGTCAGAAACATATTTCCTCCCTTCTAATTAGCACAAGGGAGTCCTGGGGGCAATCAGTTGCGGGGTTAATGAGAGACAGGGGGAGAGACACAGAGAAACAAAGAGAGAGAGAGAGAGAGAGAGAGAGAGAGAATAAGAGAGAGAGAGAGAGAGAGAGAGAGAGAGGGAAACAAAAATGAGGGGGAGGGACACAGGGTGACAGAGGGATAGAGAGGGAGGCACATGGAAAAAGAGAGTGAGGGAGGATGAGAGACAGAGAGAAACTGAGAAGTGGAAAGATGAGTGGACGGGAGAGAGTCATGGAGAGGTAGGGTAAGAGAGGTGAGGAGAGAGAGGTGTGGATAAAAGGAAGATGGCGAGAGATACCGGGAGAGAGGTAGGGATGAAAGAGATAGAGGTTGGGATCAGAGAGAGAGAGGGAGTGGTGGTGATCAGAGAGAGGGAGAAAGACATATACGGAGGGTTAGAGAGAGAGAGCGAGAGCGCGCGCGCGAGAGAGAGAGAGTGAGAGAGAGAGAGAGAGGTGGAGTGTGGGCTGTGTCTCTGCCACAGCACTACAACGGTAGGCCTCTCATCAGGCTGTCACCCTGAAGGGCCATCACACACACAAGGAGCCCACAATGATGCGCTGGATTGTGACAGATCCCATGCCCACACCACACACACACACACACACACACAGACACACACACACACACACAATCACACATACATGCTTGTCTCAGCGCCCTGATAGTTGTTCTGTCTATCTTTGTCTCTTATTATCTCTGCTTCGCCATTCTCTCTCTCTCACTCACTCTTTCTGTCTCCCTCCATCTCTGTCGCTCTATCTCTCTTTCCTGCCTCTCTCTCTCTCTCTCTCACTCTCTCTCGCTCTCGCTCTCACTTTGGAAGCAGCCCGGTTGTGACAGCACATTTCTCTGCTCACTGACACTGGCACTCTCACTCTGACACTGCGAGAAGAGAAAGCAAGGAAGGGAGGTAGGGATAGAGAGATGGGAGACTAGGGGAGAGGGAGGGAGAGAGCACCGTGCCAAACCGGTCCTGACATCTGTCTGTTCCTCCAAGTGTTGTGAGGGGTGAAACAAGCTCTGAAACAAAGGGCTTGTTGCCTAAAAAGATGTGCCCAGAAGACATGGATGACATCAGCCCGGCGCTTCCTGTTATCAAAGCATGTCAGCTCCCCACCCTCACCCCTGCCCCCTCGTGTCAAATTATTCAGCTGTTGTTTTGTTTTGTTTTGTTCTTCTTCTCTTTCTTTTTCTCCTGCTTTTTTCACAACGGATGCACACTTTTGTTTCAAACAAACCCGAGGAGACCGACGACAGCTTCTGAGGTTTTAATTGGTTGTTAAACCGTGTGCGCTCATCGCCCTAAAAAACTGGGGTTGAGACAGAGAGCATCCCTGTCACGCACTCTTTTGGGCCTATCCTCTGTCTCTCTCTCTCTCTCTCTCTCTCTCTCTCTGTCCTATGCTCTCTCGCTCTCGGAGTCTGAGTGACCTGGTGTCAGACGGAGGGAAATGGATCTCGCATGGCAGATCATTTGGCTGTCACTCCAATCATGGCGGGGTCTTCAGTGAAGGACAGGAGGGAAGGGGTGGTGAGGGGGGGGGGGCTGTGCGCTGCATTATTAATGAGAGTGCTGCCATTAGTGACATTTATACGGCTCACTGACACTGTTGCGCACATACACGCATCCATGCGCATCCACACATGTGCACGACACCACTTGGCGTTCATTTTCATATTTGACTACTTCCGTCATTTTTGTTAGCGAATTATTCGGATGTAAAACATGTGCTTCCTTCTCGTTTCAGTTTCCTTCTTCCCTCTCGATTTTGTTCTCCACTTTCCAAATAATTGAGTGCTTGTGTTTGGCCAACGTAAATATCGGGCTTTGGTTCAAGTGAACAAAAACTACACAGGGCCAGACTTCAGTCCCATTTCTCCACCTGTCTCCGTCACATGGCTTTCGTCAGGAGCAGCGTCTCTCTCTCCCATGACTGTTCGGTGAAGAAACTTGTGAGACAGCGACTCGAGCAGCGTCTAGGGTTCTGCTGGGCTGCACCCGGGGCCAACCCGCACGGAGGCTGGCCCCGGGGCTGCACGTAGGGCCCCTGGAGGTGTCGGCGGCTGTGTGGATGCAGACCAAAGGGAGAGACAGTGGGGGTTTGGGGGTAGAAGATAGGGAGGTGGGTTCACTTGTGGATTTACGGCCATTGCTCCCTGAACCACACCGTATAAATTTCTCTGAATGTGACGCGTGTTTCTACTGGTTCCAAGCCGCCTGAAACTCCCCCCCCCCCCCCCCCCCAGCCAGGGGTTCTTTTCCCCAGATGCACGCTTGGAGAACCTTAAGTACAGATATGCCGCCAGATGTTGACCTGCTTTTCCCTTTATTTATGAAACATTTTCACTTCTTGTAATGTTGACCTTTTCAGAGGGATTTTTAGTTTTGTTGGGATGTGATGGGGTCGGTATGAGATGATAGGGAGCTTGGAGAGGTCCATGGAGGTGGCGGAGGCTGTGATGGTGACGGGGTGGTGTCGGTGGTGGTGGGGTGAGTTTGGGATGGTTGTGGTGGTGATGGTGAGGTGAGGTTTGAATGGGGGTGGTGGCGGCAAGGTTGGTGTGGTGGTTGATAGTGTGGTTTCAAAGTTATGGTGGTGGTGATCAGATAGAGGCGGTGGTGGGAAAGTTGTGGGGGGGCGGAGGATGGTGATGAAAGGAGGTGGTTTAAGTGTCTCTTCCCTGTTTGGATAATGCCATCAGCCGCCACGCTCAAATGCTGTTGTGTACACAGTAGCAAGAAGAAAGACAGAGAGAGAGAGAGAGAGAGAGAGAGAGAGAGAGAGAGAGAGAGTTGATGGGGGAATGGCCTTCTTGGGGGATTCTTGTGTTTGTCCTCAAGGGTTCAAACATCGGCTCCTCTAAATCTCTTTCTCATCACACTTGAGCAGAGGAGGAGAATGAGGAGATAGGGTAGAGAGAGAGGACAGAGCTGGAAGGGACATTGAGTTAAACTATGTGTTTTTAACGTGATTTACTCTTGCTTTCATAGTTAGCATGAACCAGACCATGGTTATGAACTAGTTACACATCAATAATTCCTTGGGAACTCGAGGCACCTCAAGCGGGCTTGAAGTGAAAGTCAAAAAGAAGCCTGTATCAGGAATCTCCTGGATGGACCCCGGTATCAAAACAGTCCAGCGATTACGGTGTTCAAATCTCGCACTCTGAAGAAATAGGGGTCTCAGGCCTGAAGCCAACAGTGGAATCCGCAAAGAAAATAGGACTATAGAGGTCTACAAGCGGTGATGGACTGTAGGCTGATTCCCTAATAGGTAGGCCACCTGGTTCTACTTACAAAAAGGTGGAGGCCAGTAGCGAGATTAGCTAAACATGCCCATAAACGGAGAAGGTGCATGGACCTGGACTGTGATAACAGGACCCGGCAGACATTTTTTTTGCAACAGAATTAAATCCTGGACGGGACTTCTGGCAGACTAAGGGAATACTTTCACATGGGATCTAGGTGTTGGTGTCACAATAAAATACAATCGAAGGACAGCGTATTGTTCTAAGGAGGAATTATCGCCGTAGTTCTCGTCCAGAAGTCACGAAGTGGACATCTGCAAGCCGTTTTTTTTCTTCTTTCGCGTTATCTCAAAGTAAACTAAGTTTAACTTCTCAGCTGCAGTTCGAACTCAGAACAGTCAAAAACCTACAAACCTATCCACACTATAAATTGAGTTGGACAGTATAAACCCCCCGATGTAAAACTGTAAAAGTTCAATGTTTGATTCAAACAAGCTTTTGAAACACCTGGGAATGTTAAGACAATCGCCAGAATCTTCCAGGAGTTGCCGTTCCCCAAGGGACATGGGGAGAGAGTGAGAGAGCAGCTTGTAGCAATAAGGAGACTTGATCTAACAGCCTGATCCTGGGACTTTCACCTCCGTAATGAGGTTTGTCAGCTTGGCAGCGCCGCGGAAAACCGCTTTGTTCAGCGTCACCCAGGCTGGGGCCGGGGGTTTTGTCAGGGATCAAGGTGCCTACAGTCGCCCCCCCCTCCCTATGCCATTCCTCCCCACCACCCTACCAACCACCCTGCGAAACCAAACTACGTACGCACATGCCACATGCTGTTGCCTGTCAGAGGTGTGATTCGTTGACTTCCATTGTAATCGGGAGATACGTTCATTGTCGGATTGTCACGCCGTCTCGTCTCTTCTCCCCGTCGTCGTAGCGTTCCTGTTCTCAGGTCAGCGTTCTGCGTCTGTCTGCTGTGATGCCTCCGGCAGAGAGCATGACAGGGCGACAGAGGGCATGTTTAACACCTTGCGCTAACACCGGTGCCAGGTTAGCGGCTAACAGTTCGCGTTTCGAGAGCCCGCGGCAAAATGTCATTTACCTGCTGTTCCTGCGGGGCTGTGCTGAACGATAGTTGCTATACCCATGTCACACGCTGACAAGTATGAACACACACACACACACACACACACACTTACACACACACACACACACACACACACACACACACTAAATGCCACGCGACTCTGGTCTCCCAGTAATAGCTTGGGGCCTCTTGGGACATTCTGCTGAATGTTCCCTGCCTTATCTTTGTTTATGTGAAGGCCAGAGTCTCAGAGTGCCAGCCTGCTCCTTGTTTGCATGAGTGTGTATGTGTGTGTGTGTGTGTGTGTGTGTGTGTGTATGTGTGTGTGTGTGTGTGTGTGTGTGTATGTATATGAGTGTGTGCCAATCTGCTTATGTCTACAGTAAGTGTGTTTCTGTTTGTTTGTGGGATTTTCTGTTGCTGTTTGTGTTTAAGTGAGTGTGTGTGCGTGTGTGTGTGTGTATGTATGTGTGTATGTGTGTGTGTGTATGTGTGTGCGTGTGTGTCTGTGAGTGTGGGAGTGGTTGATGACGCAGAAGTGGCACCAAAGCACCCACTGGCATGGAGCCCTAGATCCTGAAGATGGTAGAGGGAATAACTCACCCACACACACTCTCTCTCTCTCTCTCCCTCTCTCTCTCTCTCTCTCTCTCTCTCTCTCTCTCAAACCAATAAAGTTATGAGAGAGTTATTAGACACTGACATTGCACAGCGATCGCTACAACTAATTGCTAGTGCATGTGCCCATACCGACTGATTGTGTGTGTCTGTGTGCACGTGAGACATAGACACAACACAGGCACACACACACAACCTCACATACACACATACACACATACCCACGCTTGCGTCGGAAAATCTGTGTGAGGTTGTGACGTCTGCACTTTCCTACACGCATAGCGTGGAAGAAGAAGAGAGAGAGCGAGCGAGAGAGAGAGAGAGAGAGAGAGAGAGCGAGTGAGAGTGAGAGTGAGAGAGAGAGAGCGAGAGAGAGAGAGAGAGAGAGAGAGAGGGAGGGAGAGAGACGGTGGGAAAGCTCATATTAAAAGGCAGCCATGTAAGAAACGATGCATCATGGAGTCGCTGAGCGCGCTCTTCTGGTGGCCTGAGTGTCATATCCTGTCTGTGTGTGGTGGTCGGTGGGCCGTGGCAGGGGGCGGGGGGGGGGGGGTAGTGCCAGGGACGTCTCACTCGGTGGTCCCTGTGCTCAGCCACTTAGCTGGCTTTTAATAAGACAAGTCTCTTAGAGGACCGAGCCAAGCCTATGAGCAGCGCTGTGCTCACATTTTTCTCTTTCCTCTCTCTCATTTCTTTTGGGTACTTTTATGAGAGACGTTTTCTGTAGTGGGAGGCGGGGGGGTGCTGGCATTTGCCAATTCCTCTCCTGTGTTTTTGTGTGTTTGTGTGTTTTTGTGTGCGTGAATAAAAAAAATATTAATAGGTATTACAACACTCTCTCTCTCCGTTCTTTCTTATTGTTCTCATTCCCTCTCTCTCTTTCCCTCTCTCTCTCTCTCCATCCCTCTCTCCCTCTCTCTTTCCCTCTCTCTCTCCCTCCATCCCTCTCTCCCTCGCCACTCTTTCTCTGGGTGAGGTTTTAATAAAGCCTCAGCCGTGCACCACACTGAGATAACCCTGTGATGGTGGGGCCTAATTAGCCCCTCCCAACGCAGAGAGCAGTTGCTTCACGCCTCGTTTTCCGCACTCATCTGCACTCAAAACGGGATAAATTGATTCCATTTGCCTGCCACTTAATGCCCTGATTGTTTATTGGCATGGCTGGGAGTTTGGAAAGGCATAACAACAAACAAAGAATGAAAAAAAAGAGGGTCTTTAGGCATTACAAGGCAGCGATTATAGCAATCACCATAAAAACAAATGTGCATCACCTTTGATTGAAAGCCATCTGACTCCATCTTTGTTTTTAGCCAAGGTTTCGTCAATTAAAAGAGAAACCGTTTATAATGGCTTTCCCTTGGACCTGTTTGCCTCCTCTGTCTGGGTATGATGGTAGAGGACATGGCCTCTGTGCACCAGGGTTGTAGGGTTCAGTTATGTTCTCTCTCACTCTCTCACACACACACACACACACACACACACACACACACACACACACACACACACACACACACACACACACACACACAAACACACACACACACACACTCACCCTTTCCTTCCAACTTCTTAACCATCCACATGTACACCTCCTGTCCGGGGTGAAGTGAAGCTCGACCAATTGGCCGAGGGGAGAGTGAAGGAGGGAGGGTATGACAGAGAGACATACAGAGTGCATGTGAGAGGGTGAGCGGGAGACGGCCCCATGCCCTCTGCTAAAACCACCTGCCTATGACAGGTCGTCCTGCTTAATAAAGCCACTGATGCACAGCCTGTCAGAGGAAGGCTGGGTTAACTAGACGGAGGGCTGTGGAGGACCCCGGTGGATGATAGATGGACTCAACACCAGTACTACCTCCACCGCCGATCTGCTGGGTTGCTGCTTAAAAAAAAAACCCTTGCGAAGATACGGGTTGCTTGTTTTTTTGGTGCCACGCAAGGTTCCATTGCTAGGGAAGGGCGAGCTCCACCGGAGTGGAAAAGGGGTTAGTGTTAAAGATGAATATCAGCCAACGTGTACCTGAGCAGTGGTCAGCCTTGACCTCCACCACCAACACCACAGCCTCCACCCGGCGGATGGAGGGTGGATTAAACAATGGAGCAATACAACCGATGGAGGGAGAGGGAGAGAGAGAGAGAGAGAGAGAGAGAGAGAGAGAGAGAGAGAGAGAGCTCCCACCCCCCTAGCAGCAGTGTGCCTAGCTCATTTCCGATGCCAGCTTGCTCCCCTGCTACTTTATGAGGGAGCTCTCCTCCCCATCGCCCTCACCTCAGGACACACTCACAGTGGCTAAATGTTTCCATGTGACACACACACACACACACACACAAACACACACACACACACACACACACGCAAACACACACACACACAAACATACACTTAGGTACACCGGGCTGCTACCTTAATAACCCACTCACCGCACATACCCATATCCCTAATGTGTGTGTGTTTGTTTGTGTATGTGTGTTTGTGTGTATGTGTGTGTATGCTTGTGTGTGTGTGTATTTGTCGAGTGCAGACGTGTGTTTCTAGAAGCTAATTTCAAGCCAGCGATGTTTTTTTCGTTTGCATATTGAACTGCATTATTTATTAAGTGGAGTATATTTAATGACATGATGTGCTCATCTTTACTGGCATCTGAAACACACACACACACAAGACACACACACACACACACACACACACACACACACACACACACATAAGCCCGCTCCTCACACCGATAGCATAAGGATGCCGTGTGACAATCAATGGCGGACTGGAATCCTCCCTGGCGATCGATGCGGAGGTCGGCTGCCCAGACAGAGCCGCATGGCGGGAGCAACACCTTCCCAGTCTGTCATTAATGTTGCTGACCTTGAAGTGAGATCCCCGTTCCCGCCCAAAATAACAAGACAACGCCGCAGCTGCCGCTGCAGCCACTTCAAAACACACCCGCTACTTCCTTCCTCGAGACGCCCGACGCTTCGCCCAGACAGGATACGATGACTTATGAAAGAGGAGGGATGAAACAGGAGTTGTCAGTGGCAGGAGAGGGATTCTGTTTGAGGAGGTAATTATAACGCTGTCTCCTTTGAAAAAGAGAGAGAGGGGCGAGCCGCCGAACGAAAGTAAATAAAAAAAAATCCCAGATGGGAAGGCCAGCCGCGGATCCCCTGTCTCAATTAGGGCGTGCGGCCCGCTGCGCGAGCTCTCTCCTGGGGGGAAGGGGAAAGAGGGCCAAAGCAGCATAAGCTCAGGCACCACTCCTGGGACAACTCTCCGAGGACCCGGACACGGTGAAGAAGGGAAAGGCAAATGTGCAGCGAAAAGACCAGGAACCCCATTACATGGATCAATGTAGCGCGCCGCGAGAGAGGGAGACATAGAGGGAGAGAGAGAGGTATAGAGAATGTGTGACGAGGAGGGGGCCCATTAATACAGGGGGAATATTCCTTTTCATAGTAATTATGACATGCCAGCAGAGCTCAGTAGGAAGGAGGAAGAGAGACACTAGTGGCCCTACTACATCTCTCAGATACAGACACACAGATAACTCCTTCTATATTGGAGATTTAGATTAGGAGAGAAGAGAGAGAGACAGAGAGAGAGAGAGAGATAGGGTTGTGGGAGAGGAAGAGAGTGAGGTGTGTGTAGAGAGTTTGGGAAGGGGTAGGAGCATGCGAATCAAACTAGCATTGGTGATAAAGCTCTAGGATTGGCTGCTAGGCTTTGAAGTCAGCCTCATCGAAGGGGATTTGGAATGGACTTGGTTTGTGTGTGGGAGTGTGTGTGTGTACACATCGTCCAGGTTTATCCAAAACCCTTCCAAAGTCTCATGTGGAAAAGCCCTCTTAATCTGCCCTGTATTTTAAAAGTGTCATTTTCACTTCCCATGTTAGTGTGCTCCCCAATCACATCACATCACCTCATTGGATGCCCACCAACATAAAAACACACCTCCCCACAGGTTGTTCATCATCTCCATCCCCTGACCCTACAGAGGGATAACTCCCCTGCTATGCTGACATTCTGCATGAACACGTACATCTGACCACCAGTGAGTTCTGATTAGTTTCTGTGTTAATATTTTATTTCAGGATATGCTTATTAAGCAGTTTATTGCATCCTGTGATGGAGCGCACACATGTGACTGTTATTCCACATCTGGTTCCAAAAGAGTCTTAAACCTTTTGTTACCCCACCATTAAATATGTGTGTGTTTTAAAGATGTGGAAATGATGCTTATGACTTTGCATTGGCTCTTAAAGATGTTGGTTGTTGTTGTGTTTTTATTATTTTCATTATTATTATTAATATTAATATTTTCACAATCTTTTGTTTGAGTTTGTAGTTAACGGTGCCTAGGGAAAGATGCAGGACATGTATGATTCTCTGCAGGGTTTGAAGGGACTGCACTTGTGTGTGTGTGTGTGTGTGTGTGTGTGTGTGTGTGTGTGTGTGTGTGTGTCTGTGTGTGTGGTGTGTGTGTGTCTGTGTGTGTGTGTGTGTGTGTGTGCGTGTGTGCGTGCGTGTGTGTGTGTGTGTGTGTTAGGTGGTGTAAACAAGTGTGTATGGCAATGTTACTCAGTGTGTTGTGTGTGTTTGAGAGAGTGTGCATGTGGGTGTGTGGTATTCCGAGAGAGAAAGAGAAGGACTTAAAGAGCGCGAAAGAGGCTAAGGTGGAGCAAGAGAAAGAGAAAGAGCGACGGGAAGAGTGAGAGGAGAGGAGAGCACAGTGTGTCCCTGTGTGAGAGGCTGTGTGCAGCCGTGGTTTGGAGTTAAAACAACAACATCAAGCTAAATAACCTAACATAACAGAGCGCTGGGTCCGGCCTGCCAGAGCAAACACACACACACACTGCACTACTTCACCTCGCTGCTTGACTCACAGCAAAGGAAACCAAAAGATATTGAAGATAGCAGAAATTGGGGGGGGAAATATAAAGTATTTCATTTGTGTGTGTGTGTGTGTGTGTGTTCAGTTTGGTATGAGGTCGAGGCAGTGCCAGGGTTCAGACCTGCATCGCGGTTTGAATGCCAGTTGAACTTTCTCTCGGACGAATGGCATAAATGATGCGGTACGAAACTGAACTCCCCACCCAGAGCCAGTGCACGGCTCCAGCCCCGATGTGAGCCCGCGCTGGAAAACAAGCCTTTGGAGATCTATACTGCTTATATAGATCCTTATTTATATCTTTATAGACATATATAGCTAATGTCAATGGCACCAGGGAACACTCCCGTCAAGTACGGGGGGTGGGACAGCATAGCACGGTACGTTTTAAAACACACAGCGGAGATATAAAAAATCGAAAAAGAAACCACCGTCTTTTTTTTTACATTCAGTGTGTCACCGTGAACCCGTGTGGTTTCAGCGTCCACCTCCCCGCTCACAGTTTTTACGGCGCGGTGTTCTCGTCGTCAGCCTCCGAACAAGCTGCGCGTCGTTAAAGAAAGAAACGGGCCTGGGTTTCCTTCGACTGTTCTGAAGCCTCTCCGTCCCAGCGGCAGCAGCAGCAGCAGCGGCGGCGGTGGCTGCAGTGAGTCGCGCCTCGCTGGAACTGCGGGAAGCGAAAAAATACCATCCAAATCCAATATCAGGGGAATTACTTCCCAAATTCCTCCCTACAACGTAACCCGGCCGTAACCTTGCTTCTCCAGCTTGGATTCATTTGGGGGGCTTGGGTGTGGGATTGAGGAAAAGAGGGACGAGGGGGGAGCAGGGGGGCGGCAGGCCTGCTCCAGGCGCTGGGGCCTTGGAGCTTTGTGAACACCGGGAGCATGAAACAGCGACACAGAAACATTCCCACAACGCTTTAGTGGGACTTTAGTGCTGAATGTTCCAGGGATTAGCGCTCCAACCTGGGGTGGATTCCTTATCGCCGATACGTGTTCCCCCGCTGAAGACTTAAATAAAGGTCTTATCTTGCGATCACTGCTGCCACTGTATCTCGTGTGTCACCGCTTTGGCAAAATGACGCGCCGATGGGGCCGTCGCTCTGATTTATGAACCAAAGATAAGGGTGATAAAAGAACAGGAGGAGGGAGAAGATTCACGACAAAGGGAAGACCGGCGTGTCAGCTTGTTTCCATGCGTGAGTAGGTGGCTGTGGGTGAAAGGGTGACCGCGTCTATTTATCCGGCATTAGAGTGTGTGTTATGTGTCTATGTGCAGTATGTGTGTGTGTTTTATGTGTGTGTGTATGTGTCTTAAAGAGAGAGGGGAGTGTGGCGAGTCCAAATCACCTTGATTCAGTACACCGGCCCCTCTTTGAAGTGCTCATGGGGGCTGGTGGTGGAAGCACAGAGCCAAGACTCCTATAAGCCTTCCAGCCCAACAAAAATGTAGCCTGACGTCCCCGCGAAATCATAACCATATGAATGTAAGAATTTCCACCGTAGAGGAACGCTTTCCTACCCCCGCATTTCAAGCCCTCCACCCTCCCTTAGCCCCACCACCCCCTACCCTCGTCCATCCCCCAAGACGGAGGGGCTTTAGTGAGTGATAACACAAAGCAGGTTGGGGAGAGGGAAGTATGGTGGAGGTGATGGAGGAGAGGGGAGGAGGAGGGGATGGAGGAGAGGGGAGGAGAGGATGGAGGAGAGAGGAGGAGGAGGGGATGGAGGAGAGGGGAGGAGGAGGAGATGGAGGAGAGGATGGAGGAGAGAGGAGGAGGAGGTCATGTTGGAGAGAGGTGGAGGTGATAGAGGAGATAGGAGGTGATGGAGGAGAGATGAGGAGGAGAGAGGAGGAGGGGATGGAGGACAGAGGAGGAAGAGGTGATGGAAAAGTGGGGAGGAGAAGATGGAGGAGAGAGGAGGAGGAGCTGATGGAGGAGAGAGGAGAAGAGAGGAGGAGGGGGTGATGGAGGAGAGAGGAGGAAGAGGTGATGGAGAAGTGGGGAGGAGGGGATGGAGGAGAAAGGAGGAGGTGATGGAGGACAGAGGAAGAGGACGTGATGGAGGAGAGAGGAGGAAAGAGGAGGAGTTGATGGAGGAGAGAGGAGGAGGAGGTGATGAAGAGGAGGTGATGTAGGAGAGAGGAGGAGGAGGAGAGCGAGGAGAGTGGCGTCGGGAGGATATTGTGCGAGTGGAGGGGAGGGAGGGGGGTGAGTTTGATGCTGCATGGCGCCTAGGCCCACGACTACCTAAAATGGAAGTTCTCTCGGGTGCAGATCAAGAGGTACTGCGACCTTTACAGTCGACGGAGCAAAAGGGAGGGAGGGAGGGGGGGGGGGGGGGGGAGCAGGGGACGGAGAAAAGAAGGGGAAAAAGGGAAGAAAAGGATGAAAGAGAGAAAGAGGAGAGAGAGCCGAGCAGTACCTCGGCTGTGGCCCCAGGAACCACCTGCGACTGGAAATGGTTTCCTGTCTTACACAAAACCTTGTTGCACTCTAATCCATGTAATTACATCTTATATTCAACATGTGTAGGTACACATGTACAGCATTATGCTTACAGCCCTTTGTGCAGCGCCGATGTGACCTCCGCAAACAGCTGCCCCCCCCCCCACACACACCCCCTCACACTGTAATTATTAACCGTATGTGTTTAGTAAATAAAATTAAGATTGAGTTAATATTCATGCGGTGAATGTGTTCCTCACAATGTAAACGCATTGGCTGCCACAAACAGTCACGCACACGGACAACCGTCGCACACATACGCAGTTTGGCAAACATTACCTCTACACACATACACACACACACACACACACGCATTCCTTACTGCAACCCAAGATAAGCCAGGACCCGGTGTGCCCAGATGTCAGCTTATTTGAATAAAATGGCCCCATTGTACCTCTCTCTCTCTCTCTCTCTCTCTCTCTCTCTCTCTCTCTCTCTCTCTCTCTCTCTCTCTTACCATCGTCTCCTTCCCTCTTTCTCTCTGCCTCCCTCTCTCCCTGTTTCTCTTTCTCTCTCTCACTCCCTCTCTCGCCCTCTCCCTCTCTCTCGCTCTCTCATGTGGAGGTAATAGTAGAAAGGTAGAGTGAACAATAGCTGGTCTCTGCGGGCTGCTCGCTAGACAAGTGTGATTGTGTTGGCGTTCGTGTGCAACCCTGATAGTTAGCATCTGCATTCCTGTGTGTGTGTGTGTGTGTGTGTGTGTGTGTGTGTGTGTGTGTATGTGTGTGTCTGTGAGTGTGTGCATGCATGTGTGTGAATGGAAGCATGTCTATGCAATTAGAGGTCAGACTGTGTGTGTGTGCCTGTGTGCCTGGCTGCCTGTGTGTATTTATGTGTATGTGTATGTGTGGGTGTGTGTGCGGTGCTTGACTGCATGTGAGTGTGTGTTTGTGGTGCAGGCCTGCATGTGTGTGTACGTTTATGTGCATGTGTCCGTGTGTGACTGCATGTGTCTGTGTTTGTGTGTGTGTGTGTTTGTGTGTGTGCGTGTGTGTGTTTGTGTGTGTGTGTGGTGAAGTGGTTGTTAGAGGTTCCATCTGGGTCTCCTGGAAGCAGTGCGGAGTCAGGAAAACCACATCTCATAAAATAGGAGGCAGCTCGATGTTCTACAAGGACAGAACATTACTGAGAATGTCGCTCAGGAAAACACTGGGCTTAGGACCATATGTTGGCTCCACTCTCTCTCCCCCTCTCTCTCTCTCTCTCTTTCGGTCTGTCTATCCGTCTCACTCACCCTCTCTATCTTGCGTTTCCTTTCTCTGTGTAATTTTTGACTCGACGCAGAGCCAAAGATTGACAAAAAGCAAGGCCGACGAGACAATATGAGTGAGGAAGAGAAAGATGAAGAGGAACGACGAAAGAGAAGAAAAACGGGAAGGAATGAGAAAGAGAGGAAAAGAGAGAGGGGGAAAAAATGTACAGGCCAGAACTGATAGAAATTCCATCTGCTGCTATCAAACAGGAGAGGTGAGGGGTGACAGGCCGGGAGAGAGAGAGGCCTATTTTTATAATAATATCTGAGAGGTGGGCATCTGTTCTGCATTGGCTGTGGGTTTGGAAACAACTGCCGACCAGAGGAAAAAAAGGGATGAGCAGATTGATGGAGGGAAGAATCTGAGAGAGGAAGGTGCAAGGTCCTGCCAATGTACGGGGGCAAAGAAAACTTGGGACATAACCCTGATTTATTCTTTCATCGTTGCTGAATCTTGAGATTAGGGATACCTCAGGACAATCTTCTGACGGAATATTTACAGCACATAATTCTGAATAATCAAGAGCTTTAAGTTATGCAAGTTATGTTAATATTATCATTGTAATTGCACTTGCTAGCTCTTTTGCGACATTTACTATCTAACGTTACTGGTGGTGCTTGCGTACGCGGGGAAGAGAGAGTTCTGACCGAAGGTCGCTCCACTTGTTCTCCCATCAAGAGGAATAAGAAGAGGGAAGGAGACAAAGAGAATGAGAGGAAGAACGACAGAAGGAGATTAATATTGATGTAATGTCCAATTCCGCTCCTTAACAAATCAAAATTATAAACACTTGATAAGCCATTGAGTCTTTTTTTCTTATTATATCGATTAATTCCCCCTGCTTAAGCGAGCCTATTACAACGGTAAATTGCAAAGTGATCCCCATATTTAGTCACACCTCTTCAACTAATTCATTGAGTTTTACGGAGCGAGGCGTGCACGTTCAGAGGGCTTTACCTTGGGTCATTACATTTATTCCTTTCTTCAATAAGCTGGGGTTGAATGGATGAGTGATGGGGACGCTTTTCAGTGGGCAAAGAGGTTCAACTGTGGCTTATCTTTTGTCCATTCCAGTGTTTCACCACTGTGGTGTTGTTCATGGCAATTATCGTCTGTTTTATCCAGATATCCACAGATGGAATGGAAGTGACCATGGTGGTGACGCGATCATGGTGGACACTATAATTAGAAAATGCCATGTCCGGACTGTTTTATTCATGTGTCCCTTAATGACGCGGTGGTGCGAACTGTTTCCACTGATTATGTGGTTTTTTTTTAAAAGACGCGACAGTGGCGCAAAGCAAAAAAAACAACATATGCGTGTTCAGTGTACGGGTCCTTAGTTCACCTCCGCTTAAATGCTGAGACAGCGGAATTATGCGCTCAAAAGATGCCTGGAGAATTCAACCTCTGGAGGAACCCAAGCAGATGAGGCTGGGTCTACATCTGTCCCGTCCCACCCTGAGTTACTGCTGAGGCTGGCCAGAGCCAGCACACATCAGGGAGCCACACATGGACATGTGACATACAGGTAATATAGCTTTTAACTACTGCTAGTTTAGAGAATGATTGTAGTTCATGTGTGTTTCTTGCCATGTGTATTTGCTGAAGGATCAGTGTATGCCTGTGTGTGCCTATTTATGTGTGTGTGTGTGTGTGTGTGTGTGTGTGTGTGTGTGTGTGTGTGTGTGTGTGTGTGTGTGTGTGTGTGTGTGTGTGTGTCTGTGTGTGTGTGTCTGTGTGTGCGTGTGTGTGTGTGTGTGCGTGTGTGTGTGTGTGTGCGTGTGTGTGTGTGCGTGTGTGTGTGTGCGTGTGTGTGTGTGTGTGTGTGTGCGTGTGTGTGTGTGCGTGTGTGTGTGTGTGTGTGTGTGTGTGTGTGTGTATACAGCTCTGGTCCAGCGTGCTGTGGTCAGGCACCCGAGGAGTCAGGCAGGGATACTCTGTCAGCTCTGTCCTGGGCTCTCTGGTGCGTCACTGACACCCACACACACTGACACCCACACACACTGGCACCCAGGGGGGGGGCGGGCACACACACACAATCACACGTACACACAATTGTGGGAACATGCAACACAAACATTCTCATACATTCACACACACATACACATGTGCGTGTGTTTGTATGCTTGCGAACATACACACACCATGTTATATACTACCCCCTACCCCTCTTTTAAATAAGACAGTGAACACATACAAATAAAAAGACCTAGAGAGAGCCATACCCTTGTATAAAATAAAACAGATAACATCCGTACTATGCCTGTGAACAGCAATAATCTAATTATATAATGTCTCCCTTTGTATTTTTCTACAATCCCCAAGTTGCCAACATAATTTCATACCAAAGAACTGACAATGAAAACACATCAATTCATTAAGTCACACATGCTCCCCCTCTCATCTCATCTGCTCATATCTGGCGTTTACATCGGTCTTAAATACCGAGGAACATTCTCCTGACTGACGCCGCCGTCGCCCCCGGGCCCCACGCAACATGATTGGATTTCATAGCTACTTACGAGCTAATAGCGCCGCACAATGACCGCTCACTGTACTTAAGTGACAGGCTGCTAGCTCCAAGCAGCTAGCGTCTCCGGTTCCTTTGAAGCCTCCCTTCTTCTGGGGGAGTTCTGGGGGATTTGGCCAGTAGCGTGGCGCGAGGGCCGGGTGTTTGAGCCCAGCGATGCTCCAATCCGCCTGGCTATTAGAACCAGCTGATAGACACAGCAGGGACACATGGGAACCAGCAGTGTTCCCCACGGTCACCCATACACACAGCGCTTTCCCACAGTCCAGGGCTGGCCTGGACACTGCACTGGTTTATCAGAGATATACCGGGATTTAACGTGATCTGTGTGTGTGTGTGTGTGTGTGTGTGTGTGTGTGTGTGTGTGTGTGTGTGTGTGTGTGTGTGTGTGCGAGTGTGTTTGTGTAATGGAGAGAATTTGCAATAAATAATGCATCTAATGAAAATAATTGAGGGGAAATAAAGTGAATGCAGAATATTTTATTGAAATAGTCAGCCAAATGTAAATTGTGAATTGTAAATAAGCAGGGAGATTATTTGATTTAGCTGCATGACGCAAATTTTGCGTGTGTGTGTGTGTTTATATTTAGGTGTGTGTATTTAGGTGTGTGTATCGGTGTGTCCGTGTATATTAAGGTGTGTATGTGTGTGTGTGTGTGTGCGACTGCTCCCTAATAGAACGGAGGGAGCCTGTGAATAGTTTACTCACAGAAGCTGTTTCTACATGCAAGGCCTCAAACCACCCTCTCCACACTCGCCATGCTGTTCCACTTACCCCCGTTGCAATACTAAACCATACATGTACACACACACACCCACATAAATTAACACACATGTAAGGACCCACACAGACACACACACACGCACACACACACACACACACACACACACACAAACAGACACACAGAGGAGAAACCACAAGCACATGTTCACTCTCTGTTAACTAATTCATTCAGGAACTCTTTGGTTTGGGCTGTGAGGCCAGACCCCGGCTGCACCTTTGATTGAGAAATGTGTCTGACTGCAATTATATGGGAGGGCTGGAGCGAGAGAGAACTCCTTGGTGGGTTTATAGTTTGCTGGCATGACATTTTTTCTTTTCACTTTTTCTTGTTGCATTTTCTTGTCCCTCCTCTCTCCAGGAGAAGGAGTACGAGGCCAGGGTGTGGTTTTACCAGCGTATGCGTGGAGGACATGGGCAGGCAGTAGTGAATCTGAAGTAGGACTGTCACTTCTGAATTGGTATTTCTATATTTTTCCAAATACCCTGTTCACTGTTTGGGCGTTTAAATCACCCTGCCTGTGATTCACAACTCAACACACACAGTCTGTGGGATATCAATTGGTACACGATACACCAATTCCCCTCTCAATAATCTGCAATTAGGATACGTTTGTGTATGTGTCTCACTCTGCCAGCAGCACCAACGTTCAGGAATGGACATTTGCAATGAATCCCCCTTTTGTTAAACCCTGGAAACATTCAAGGCAGGTGGATGTGTAGGATACACCTAAACCCTTGCCTCCTAGCCTCATGTGTGTGCGTTCTGCGGGCAGGGATTTGTTTGTGTAAGTCCGTGTGTGTGTTTCTACGTTTACACGTCCGTCCACGCGTGTATAAATGTGCGTGTGTGTTTGTTGGTGTATACTGCATAGTAAATAATTTTGCTGTTCATTTACCGGGCCGACTTGCAGGATGTACCCGCGCACGTAGTCCCTGAGCGTCCATCCCAGGCCGTGCAGGATGTGAAGCACCTCCTCCTGCTTGAGCACGGAGAACAGGCGGTCCAGCAGGATCTTCAGGCGCACGGGCACGGCCTGGGTGCCGTACAGCATCAGGCTGCTGATGTCAAACACCACGTTGGACTGCACGATCTCCACCTGGGTGGGGTGGTACAGGTGCTGGGTGCTCAGCTTGTCCAGAGCTGGAAGGGGGAAGAAGGGGGGGACACACACACACACACACACACACACACACACATAAGTGCATACCCAGAGATAGACACGCAGAGACACGTACATATTCACAGAGAGGAGCGCACACACACACACACACACACAGACACACCAACACACACACACACACACTCACACACACACACACACACAAACACATGGTTAATGACTATCAGGTTTCCTGGTCTTGGGGAGCCAGTGTCCACTCAGCAGCAGGTGATGATAACTTATCTATGAGGAGGAGGAGAGCCATTAATGGAATTGTTTCCCTCTCTCTCTCGTCTCTCTTTCTCTCGCTGTCTCATTTTAGACTAATCTGACGCCTTGCTTTTAGTCTCCTGTGGCCCCCGTATTCCTCTCCGTATTCCTTCGTCTTCTTCTCCTCCACCTCCTCCTTTGCCTCAATCAAGCTCTATTGACAGTGCCCAATTTCCCTGTCTCTTACTGTTTGTCTCTCTCTCTTTCTCTCACTCATTCTCTCTCTCTCTCTCTCTCTCTCTCTGTCTCTCTCTCTCTTCTCGCCCTCTTTCTTTCTCTCCCTCTCTCCGTCCTCAACGTGAACCTTGCTTCTTTCAGTAATGTCTCGCTCGCCCATTTTTCACCCCTCTCTCTCCCTCTATTTTCTTTCCTTCCTTTCCTTTTTGCGGGTCGGCCTGGGTGACACCTGGTCAGGCGGTTTTCCTTCCATTCCTCAATCCCTCCCTCCCTCCCGCTCTCCCATCATCCCCCCACTCTCTCTCTCTCTCTCTGATGCTTCGCTCGCACTCACTCTCCTATCCCGTCTCTCTCTCTCTCTCTCTCTCTCTCTCTCTCTCCCTCTCTCTCTCTCTCTCCCTCTCTCCCTCTCTCTCTCTCTCTCTCTCTCTCCATGTCTCTCTCCATGTCTCTCTGCTCTCTGTCAGTCTGGGTGACACCTGGTGGGGTCTTTTCTCTCTGATCCTCACATGGCTTTTTTCCTTTCTTTCTTTCTTTTTCTTCAAACTTTCTCTTCTCCCCTCCCCCCCCCCCCCCCCCCCCCCCCCCCCCAACTGAAGGAGGGCGTTTGCCTGACAAGGCAGCGCGGCCAGACACGAACACAATAAAAAATGAAGAACTACTTGTCAGAGACACTGCCAACACCGACATTAAATGAGAGGAGGCGGGGGGGAGGGTATAGGGGGGGGGGGGAGGTTGGGAGAGCGAGAGACAGTGTGGGGGAGGTAAGGGGGGGGGGGGGGGGTGCGGAGAGACAGGCAGCTGACAGTTCAGAGGGAAAGAGATTTTTTTACAGTCAACAGGGTTTCTGAGTAGTGCTGAAGGGCCTGCGACTCTCTCTCTCTTTCCTTCTCTCTCAGTCTCCCTCCCTCTCTCTCTCTCTCCTGCAGACCAGGGCCAAACAGGTGTTTTCTTTTATGTGCCTCTTTTTTGTCCCCCTCCCTCCTTCGCTCCCTTTGTACTTTTCTGCTCTCCTCCTTGGCTCTGTTTTTTTATGCACGTGTGAAAAAGTCACAAGGTGTGGTCCCCTCATGCCTCCCCTCCCTCCCTCCCTTCCCTCCCTTCCCTCCCTCCCTCCCTCCCTCCCTCCCCTCCCTCCCTCCCTTCCCTCCCCTCCCTCCCTCCCTCCCTTCCCTCCCCTCCCTCCCTCCCCGTCCCTCCCCTTGCTCCTTGCATATTCTATGTTTGATGTGTGCTGTACAGGTACTGACAACCTCACAGAGCACTAAAGGTGGGGGGGGGGGGGGGGGGCGGGCATGACAAACCACTGAACCAAAAGACAGTTTGGACGCCATACACAAGCCGCTGCTTGTTTTGGGGGGTAGTTTGTCTTTTGGTCTTCAATGGTCATGGACTGTCTTGTTTATTCATTTTGCGTAATGTAATGGATTTAAGATGGAGGCTTTTATTTTGAACTGTGACGCACAGGTGCGTGTGTTTGTTAGATCCTCAAGGAAGGAACTAAAAAATGTGTGTGTGTGTGTGTGGGGGGGGGGGGGGGGGGAACGGCAGCCCTCCAGTGCTTGCGTTTTTTAGCATGACATGAGATTTAAACTATCCCTGTCCTATTTGTCTTCCTGAAACATGCGAAGGGAGCTGCACATTTATTCCCCACCCCCCCGCAACAGACGGTTCAAATGAGGTCCAAGTCGGACCCTCAGTTCTCTCTTCAGGGGCCCGAGAGGACGCTTTACGAGGGGCCTGAAGCAGACCTCAGAGAGCCCTAAAGTCCTCATCCCACCCGTTTATAGAGAGAGGTGCACAGAACATTAGGAGGGAGAGAGAGAGACGCAGAGATAGAGAGAGGTTCAGCAGACATGAGGCGAGAGGGAGATAAAAATAAAGAGAGGGGGACTGATAAAATACAGAGAAAGTAATGACTATAGAGAAAACAAGGAGAGGGAGATAGAGGAATTGGGGAGAAAGAGAGACAGAGTGAATGAGGTAATAAGAGAGAATAAGTCTAAATGCAGCGTTGTGGGTCATGTTCAGTACTCGATTTCGTAATAAAAAAGATCTGATAAAGATCTGAGGGGCACAAAACCTGCAGTTATAGGTTATAGGAGTGAAACTCAGAGAGCTTCTGAGTAAAATTCAAAATGGCGGCTGTCTTACCGTGAGCCACCCAGCCGTGTTTGCACTGGTCACATGTCCGTAGGTGGATCTTCCCTGGCTGGAAACACTCACACGTGCAGTTCACCAGAGTGCAGCGGATAGCCTGGAAGGGTCAGAGAGAGCGAGAGAGAGAGAGACATTACAAGGCATCCCAGACCTCTCTTGAGCGTGATATTGATTAAAGACAATAGATAAGAAAAGACAGAAAGATTGAGAGTTTAGCTCGCTTTATCAACGCGCAGAGGTGAAAAGAGTTTATGGCGTCAACAGAGAGAGAAACACACAAAAAAGTCATTCCCTATTTGTGGGAACAAATTTCACGAGTACATAAAATTGAAATATTAACATGATTTCAGTGTGTGGCTTGTTTGAGAATGTTTGGTTTTGATAAGCAAAGCCGTTAACAATGATATATATATGGTGGTATCGTCTGTTTCACATCATTTGAAATATGAATGTAATGTAATACAATACATATATATATATACGCAGACACACACGGACACGTTCACTCACACACATACACACACACACACACACACTCACACGCACACCTTCATGTATAAATGCAAACAGACTGGGAGGGTTAAAGGTGGGAGTCCAAATATATGACGTGTTTGACCCATATTTCTCAACCAGAGGCCGTATAGACTATGCACACACTATCAGACATGACACACAGGCTGCATTTTGACAAAGCTGCCTTTAAACTGACACAAACCACCTCACAAACAGCGACGGGGAAATGAAAACCTCAATGATCACACTTTAGTTCATAGAAATCACAATAAAAGTCAGCCGAATGTGGCCCCATTAGAGCGTATCTGTGCTTGATGCGATTATCCCCGGATTAAACCACTTGACTCTAGGGTTTTTTATCCACTTCTATACGATGGGGCCATAAAAGCCATGTGGATAAGCAGTTTCCCACCCCTTTACACCTTGGCCCGGAGCACAGCCCGTACCTGCCGCAGTTGTAAAGACCGATTAGCAAATGGAAGTATCAAAGTGAACAGCGGCTAATCCGAGATTAAATGTAGATTACACCACCTCTCACTGGTGTGTCACCGCACCGTTTGACACCGGCACGAAACAGAACACGGAGATTATTTTAGAGCGAGAGCATTTTTCGGGGCTCTCCAGGTGGTGTGGGGAAATCCTCATGGTAAGCTAGGATTATTTATTATGAGGTGCGCTTTAGCTTTCGCTCACATAGCGGTCGCCCCTTAGCCAGCCAGAGAGACTGATACGGATTCAGGTGGGCAGGTGTGGGTGTCGGCAAAGTACATCAAACAGTCCCTGCAAACAAACTTTGACGGCTCAGCGGCAACGCAGGCAATCATTCATAACAGCTGTTTTTCAACGTGTACGTCGTGTGTTCATGCTTGTACCAATGTGTGATAATCAGTTAATATACGTGTGATTTGGGAGATTACACCTCGTAGGCCTTGGTCTTGTGTTTACGCGTCCGCAAAAATGTACCAGAATAAAATATTCCAACATCCACCATTCAAATATAAATATGAAAAAAATCAAGCCGTGAACTATAAAAGCGTCGAGGGGTTAGCGAGGACAAACCGGTGCTCGCCGTGATGTGTGGGGTTGAACGTGGTGACACGAAAAAAAACAAAGCTGTGCTCTAATTAACTACCGCAGCCACGGTCGCCCTAGCGACGAGGAAATAAACAGATGGAAATATCAAACACGCCTCGCCTCGACAGCTGACAGCATAGTTTAAAGGAGGTGGGGGTGGGGGTGGTGATGGGGGGTTTCCGTCTGATACAGCAATTATGCTGCATGCCACCAGCTACTGTGGGGGTCTCCGCTGTGACAAGACACCCTTTAATCACAGAGTTATTACGCTAGCAGCTAGCGGCAACCCGCTCCTACCAGGCCCATTAAGCAGTTAGCAGCATTAGCACACATTAAAGGGCCTTGCTCCTCCCCACAGCGAGAGGAGCATGAGGAGGAGAGGAGGAGACAGGGAGAGACGGGGGAGCTGAGCATGTTGTCATTCAGGGCTCCACACACAGTGGCTTGATCTTCACGTCAAGTCGGGTAGAGATGAATCATGGTGATTCACCTAACAGATGCTTTCATCCAAAGGCTGCCCACAGTTATTTCCATTATGGAGCAGGTAGGGATTGAAACCTTGATCAAAGATGCCTACCGACCGATAGGTTGTTTACACGGGGGATCGAACCCAGCACCTTTTGGCTCAGCCACCACAATCCCAGTCCCATTTATTTTATTTTGTAACGCAATGAGTGTGAAAGATGTGTATCCGCAACAAGAAGAACCTAGCCACAGACAGAAGGTCAAGAGAGATGAAAAACAAAAGAAGTCGAAGATAAGAAAGGACATGTTTTATGACTCTGGTGTTGGCCTGTGCACACTCAACGCCTGTGGCCCAGGACGAGGGAGGGCCGGGATGGGGGGCCGGGATGGGGGGGGGGGGGGTCATTTGGCTCGGTTGAACCCCCATGTCCTGCTCTTCGGCTGGGACAAGCGTGGGCCCTACATCCCCCTGCTGCGCTCGGCACATATTTGTCACAGCAGGGCTGTGTCTGTGTGTGTGTGTGTGTGTGTGTGTGTGTGTGTGTGTGTGTGTGTGTTTGTATGTGTGTGTGTGCGTGTGTCCTGGCCCCCGATACGGAGCATGAGTCACCCTGTTAGCGTCTCGCCACGGTTTCCTCTCTGGCTCCCAACCTCAGGGGGACTACGGTGAGGAAGAGGACACAGGGGCGTGCATGTGTGTGTGTGACTGTGTGTGTGTGTGTGTGTGTGTGTGTGATTGTGACTGTTTGTTTGTATGTTAAAGAAGGGACAGAGAAATGGAGAAAAGAAGTGTGAAGCCCCCCCCCCACCCCCCACCCAAGCCCCATTGCAATTAAAAGCAGACAACGGCTGAAAGCAAAACTCCCAGTGCTCCGAGCTCCTGTGCTGCTATTGTCACGACCGGGCCTAAACCTGCCACATAAAACGACACACCATTTCCCGCTCTTATCTAGGGGGTTTGAAGTGTACATGAGTGTGTGTGTGTGTGTGTGTGTGCGCGCGTGTGTGTGTGTGTGCAGCCCGCCACTAGCCTGAAGAGCTACGCCTTGGCGTTGGAGGTAAATGGATGTTTTGCTTGGCGCGCGCTACTCTGTCCCAGCCCTGTTGTATAAACAGCGCAGAGGCAGCAGGGGTGGCCAGCATCAGATTGGGAAACGCTCTCAATTAAAGTGACTCTCTTACAAGGACAGATGGAGACGAAAACAGCAGGAAATGTGTGTGTGTGTGTGTGTGTGTGTGTGTGTTTCCACTCAAAGTCGTCGCCAAGTGGACATAGATGAGGAGCGAACATGTGGGCTACAGTCAATACAATCCCACGCCTTTGTCAAGTAGTCTAAAGATATGTAAACCATGTCCCTGCCTCAGTGATATGAACGTTATTTGTTGGATTATTGGAGAGGTCATCTTGTGAGACTGAACTAAGGGCCTAAAAGATGCTAGGCATGGTGCTTTTACCATAGCGGCAACTTCACATTCCCTATCGTTGAACTGTTAGCAGACTATGAAGTTAGTACAGTAAAGTGCATCGACTTCCCCAAAACTCTCCTCCTTTCCTCTAGTAGTGCCTTCCATGTGCCTTCTAGACAGAGAGAGGGTGAGTGAGAGAGAGACAGAGAGGATAGGGGAGAGGGAGACGGAAAAGAAGAGGGAGAGAGGAGAGGGAGAGAGGGGAGGGGGAGTAGGATAGGAGAGAGGGAGAAGGAGAAAAGGAGAGGGAGCTAGAGAAGGAAGGAGAGGAGAATCCGCTGTAGGAAGGAGGCCTTGAATGAGTGACTGCTGCATCTCTCTCCCTCCTTAATTGAAACCTTCAGCATGTTCGACACACGGCCACAGACCACAGCTCTTGTTTGGTGAGTTACTAAAGCTTACATCTAAATGAAAAACCTGTGTGTTGTGTGTCGCGTGCGCGCATGTGAGTGTGTCGGTGTGTGTGTGAAAATGTGTGCATGTGTCTGTTTGCATCTCGTCTCGCCTGTGTGCGCTGCAGCCCTGAGCTGCTCGTGTGCGTATAGAATTTGTCTCTGTTTTGGGTCACTGTAAAACACTGGGAGCATCTTGTCCTTGTCTTCCACCCACAAGATATTATCTCATCTGAGAGTTAGCTGCTGAAATGCCGTCAATTTCCTGCCAGAAATGTGCGGCCAACGTGTGGAGGAAAGAGAGA
>NC_136935.1:38749280-38752282 GCF_949987615.1 Pollachius pollachius | reverse complement strand
AGATTCCTGCCTCCCCCATATTTATAATTTTACCACATCCTAACAATAACACGGCCAGTACTCGGCACAAAACACGCCGGTCCCGGCCCTAATGAATCACATGCCTACACTGCCGTAAAATGGCCACTAAGTATTACCAGCTGCGACACTCTCGCTCGCAGTCCCTCTCCTGTTCCCGTCTCTCTCTTTCTCTCTCTCTCTCTCTCTTTCTCTCTCTCTCTCTCTCTCTGTCTCTCTCTCTCTCTCTGTCTCCCTCTCTCTCTCTCTCTCTCTCTCTCTCTCTCTCTCTCTCTGTCTCTCTCCCTCTCTCTCTCTCCTCTCTCTATCTCTCTCTCCTGTTACCGTCTCTCTCTCTCTCTCTCTCTCTCTCTCTCTCTCTCTCTCTCTCTCTCTCTCTCTCTCTCTCTCTCTCTCCCTCTCTCTCTCTCTCGGTATCGCCTTGGCAGTGGCTTGGAGTTTGGGGTAGGAGTATGGGGGAGGTATGGGGGGGTTTGGCCAGGCTAGGCAGACACATCTGAGTGCAGCTGGACCAGTACAGAGAGGATGATGAGGGGAAGAGGAGGAGGAGGGGGAGGAGGAAGAGGAGGAGACGAAGAAGTGGTGGCGGGGGGAGGAGGGGGAGAAAAACCACAAGTCTCCCTGCTTTCTCAGGAATATATATATTTTTCCCCTTTCCCATTTTTCTTTTTTCAAGGGCCCTTCTGGTCCCCTTGACGCACACATACACACATACACATGCCTGGACACACACACATACACACACACACACACACACACACACACACACACACACACACACTCACACGTATCCACCTCAACTCTCTTCCTCGCATTCGGCCATCTTGTTTGGACAGGGCTCAGGAGTTCCAGAAAAGCTCTCTCAGATGTGCTGAAGTAAGGGAAAAACAAAACAAACTGGCTTTCATACACACACTCAGACACATACACACACATGCATACACTGATACACACTGATACACACAGTTACATACAAACACACACACATACACATACACACATGCATACACTGGGACAAACACAGACACACACACACACACACACACAGATGCACACATGCATACACTGGGACACACACACACACACACACAGATGCACAAGCATGCATGTACAATCAGACTTTCATAATCCCAGAGAAATGTATGTCTTTTTTTGTATGCACACATAAAGCATAGGTTGGTATAAATTGAAGAAACATAAATATCAGGCTTAACCTGGAGGACTCAGGGAAAAGGAGCGTGTACTGTGTGTGTGTGTGTGTGAGTGATGGTTTTTGTGCCTTTGCGTGTGAATGTACGCTTCTCCCTGTGCGTGTGAGTGTGCTTGTTCCTCTGTATGTGTGTGCTTTTCCCTCTGTGTATGTATTTGTGTGTGTGTGTGTGTGTGTGTGTGTGTGTATGTGTGTGTGTGTGTGTGTGTGTGTGTGTGTGTGTGTGTGTGTGTCTGTGCGTGTGTGTGTGCGTGTGTGTACACGCTGGTTCCCGTGTGTCAATGTGTTTGCATACCTCGACATGTGTTACCTCTTTGTAATATTGACTTTGTTATCGCTATACGAGTGGGAGAGCAGGCCAAGAGCCGGGCCCTTTTCCACTCGCTGCAGGGCCCCCCAGCGCTGAACAAGCACCGGGACAAGAACCCTGACACAATAGGAATCTATGCAGGGACGTCCTGCACTTAGCTATGACACGACTAGCCCCTCATTGCTGCTATTAAATGTCTCCAGCGCTCTGTTCTGGTAAAGCCTAATATTTGTCCTGAGTGTTTTGGCCGGAGGAGAAGGATCGGGTCGGCCTCTCAGCAGGACTGCTCATGTCGATGAGGGAGGGGGTGGAGGATTCTGTAGAACCAGGGACACAGACTCTCAGGGATTTCAACTCACTATCAAAACCATGGCAGGATTCTTACTTTTTTTTCTATCTAAAATTGTTTGTTTCTTAAACGTTGAAAGTCATTTAAGGATACTTGAGCATTATTAATTGCATAATTAATAGCTTTATGAAAAAAATGTTTTCTTTCCTTGAGGTGGGCAATTTAAGACAAATAGTTTATTTTCAGAAAACGTGTAATTTGTAGTTTGGAACATGTGGGATGGGGTGCATGTTGTTTATTTAATGGACTCAGGCAAAAGAACAAATTGATTGTCCTCTTTGCTTGGTACGACTCTCCCCAGCGATGGCATGGCGAGTACATTTGAATAATGAAGGCGATTCATTTAAATATTCTCTCTGTATTAAGAAAGAAAATCACAGGTTTTTTTACTCGATGCAGCAATATTATCCGTGTTAATTGGGCTCCTTGGACTTACCAAGTAGAAAGGCTAAATTAATGACTTAAGTCAACAAAATGTCCAACATGCACATCTAATAATTACAACTTTTTAGAATGGTGTTTGATTTCAATTTGTGTATGTGTGTTTGTTTGCGTGTGTGTGTGTGTGTGTGTGTGTGTGTGTGTGTGTGCGTGTGGAGCATGTGTGTGAGAGAGATATAATGAACAAGATGGGAACAAACGTGTTTGACATCCCCTCTATGTTTCATGCTTCGCTTCTGAGGTCCTTCTCTAATATTCATGCCCCCTCTCTACTTGCTAATCAGACACTGCGGTACCCAATGTTTGTTCCCGTGAAGGGACGGCATTATTCTACATTTATGCTGGGCACAGAAACACACATGAATGCATACACACACACACACACACACACACACACACACACAGTCACAGAAAAGCAAACACACACACACACAATGAAATAAAACACAAAAGTTGTAATTATTAGATGTGCATGTTTGTGCACATTTTGCCAAACCGAACCCTCACTTACCCCTTTCCCTCCCCTGGAAGTTCTGGGTTTTAAAGTGTCACTTAAACATAACCTTTAAAGTAGGGGGTTCATCACTACCTGTTAGTCTGTTTATTTTTTAGTTGCTTTGCAAATGTGTCTGTGTGTATATGTGTGCGTTCACCGTGCATGCGTGCATGTGTGT
>NC_136935.1:38739280-38746780 GCF_949987615.1 Pollachius pollachius | reverse complement strand
TCGGGCAATGTTGACACAATTCACATGTATTGCATGTATCCTCATAGGATGGTATCTAAGGAGACGTTAAGGGTTTGGAAAGATTTATTTCAATCTTGTTCAAATAAACAAGAACACATATGTATTTATACACTCTCTTTTGAGTGTACGCACAGGAAAATAGTTATCCTCTTTGGAATTGCAGTAAGCATTACGAAGGAGGAAGGTTGTGAAATGTGCACACTCAACAGGGGCATGTATTATCTGTCTACTATCGGCTGTGTTTGTGACACTAGCCTTTGTGCTAATCTTGGGAGTCCATCTTGGCTGTGGCTGCGCGCTAATCAGCTAGCCTCTTTTATCCGAACGTTGTGTCGGCCAAAACAAACCCAGAGCGCCTTTTTATTGCTTTGTTTTCACAGGTCATTAGGGGGAGAAGAGAAGACGCATTGATTACTTTTCCAGACCACTGGATTATTGTTATGTTATGACTATCATCATTAAGTTTCATTAAGGTTTCGGCTGCTTCCCGATAATAAAGTCATTGGAGTAAAAGAAAGCGCTGGTTCGAGAGGCAGATAAATCCATTGAAAAAAGACCACTTGTGATGGCCTCAGATTAGGCTTACGTTCGAGTCGCTTAACTGGTTTAGCGAGGCCCATGTCTAGGGCTTTTATTAACAAATAACCATGTCTTTATAGATACAACTTTGTTTAATGCAATGTGACACAAAACTGCAAGTGTGAATTCCCTCAACATTAATGCTGGGTTCAATAAATCTCTCCCCCATTAAAGGACTTGTTTAAACAACATGAAGTTAGCAATAGCTAGCAAAAAATGGGCTTTGGGGGTGCCAACATCTATGTCTTTAAAGTGTAAGGCAAGACACACCGAATTATGTGGGTCTTTGGTCAGGCGGGTTGCAGACTCTGGTCTCTTAACGAATTCCAAACACTAAGCTGTACAAAGAAAGCATGGGGGACCATCTCTGTCGCCGGCAGTAATGAGCGTGTGTTAGCTAGCTGGCTGGCGGGGCGGATCCTAGTGATGTGTACTGAAGTGGAGTGAAATGGCTGGGCAAGGACCAGCGCTAATGGCCCACTTCCTTCCCCGCGGGGGCCTAGCCTTGTGCTCAGCACGTGCTAGCACCAGCCCTGCCACGCGGGCTAGACACCCCCCGTGCCATCACACTGCCCCAGGCATAGGTGGAACAGTAGGGGGATAATGTGGAGGGGGAGGGTGGCTAGGGTGGTACAGCTTAGCCTGGCATCGTTTTCCCGCTCCACTAGGTTCTCCCGGTGTGTGTGATACCAGGAGAGCTAACAGCAAGTGACAATGACACTTACATACGCTAGGCTTGGCTACTACGCACTCACACACGCACACACACACACAAACACACACACACACACACACACACACACACACACACACACACACAAACACACACAAGTAGGAGCATGTACACCCCCCGCACACACACACCGCACACACACACACACACACACACACACACACACACACACACACACACACACACACACACACACACACACACACAAAGTGAGAGTGACGTGGCGGTTAACAGATTCATCAGCCTGTAAAATAGTTCAGACAGCTGGGGCCGGGGCACTAGCTAACTAGCTGCCTAGCGCTGGCGCAGGAATGTATTATTAACATGAAGTGGAGCATTAGCAGGCTCTTTGGCACTTGCTTAGCGAGCGCAGGCAGTGTGCGCTAACAGCTTGCTAGTGTATCTCTGTCAGTGTGAGTAAACAAACGGCGGGGACACGATGTGACAGAGCAAAAAGGCATGCCACCCACCCAGGCAGGCACGCACAAGCACACACACATACACACTGAGACACATGCACACACAAACACACACATACATAAACACACACATGCACAAATGCACACACTGAGACACATACACACATACACACGTACACACACTGAGAAACATGCATGCACACACGCAAACAGACAAACAGTGTTTCTCACTCTCACTCACAGACACACATAGACACACACACACACACACACACACACACACAGGCACATACTCATCAGGGAGGAAAGGGGGAATGAGAGGAAGAGAGGAGGAAGGGGGGGTCTGGCATTCATATTTAATAAGGCCTTTCTAGCGTTTGTCCCCAGGCCAAATGCTGTGACTACACTCAGCTAATGTCAGAACAGCAGTTAACCAGCCTGCTCCACTCTGTCGTGTGCAGCAGGGAATACACAGCAGAGCACACCAGTGTGAAATAAACACAAATAAATAATAACAGGGATACACAAGTTCCTGCTCCTTTGTCTGTGGTAGCCTCTGTGTCTCTTTTTTTTCTCTCTTTCTTTCTTTCACCATGGCTTTGTTGAAAGCTTCTGCTATGCCCTGTGAACTTAGCCTTCATATTGAATTCAGAAAGAGAGATACACAGTACACCATCGCACACACTCAAACACACACAAACACACACACACCAAAACACACACTCATTAGCAGAAATAATAATACACTCATGTTGCATTCCCTGTTATAAATTAATGAAATGTTTGTTCACTTCGCTAACGTCAAACGCGAGCTTTACCGAGCCCAGTACCATCCCCCCGACTCCGGGTCCTCCTGACCCGGGGGTCTCCTCGGCTGACTTTGGTCACCTGTCTCTGGGTTAACCATGTGTCACGCCCGGTCCCCAGGCTCTCCCCGCCTTCTGTGGCCCATATTGGGGCCAATTAGGGGGTGCCTTGAACACCACCCATATAATGAGACCCCCAAAGAGAGGTGACTTAGGGGGGACAGGGGGGGGGGAAACTTATTTTAGCCCGATCTGTCATTGATGGGACATTAAGCAGCAGTGTGCTGAAACACAGGCGGCGTTGTGAGGCCGCGCTGGGGGTGATGGGACGGGGCCGCTTCTGTGCTTAAAATACTGGAGCCGTGGGACTCCACATGCCGAGGCCATGAGCTGAGATGATAAAGTCGGGAAGGAAGGTTATTTGTTGTCACTCGATGATGAGACCAAGATCAGGAGAATGGATGAGATGCTGTGTGTGTGTGTGTGTGTGTGTGTGTGTGTGTGTGTGTGTGTGTGTGTGTGTGTGTGTGTGTGTGTGTTTTGACCACAGCATTTTATGTTTCCAGCAGTATTTAGATATTAAACCAACAGAGACGTTTCATGCTACTTGTCTCTATTTACATCAGCAAAGTTCTTATATATATTTATATATATATATTTATATATATATATTTATATATATATTTATTTCTCGCTCCCAAATGGACAACTCCATTGGCTATAAAAGTATGTGTACTGGATTGAAAATATGCCCTCGTCTGGGTGAATGAGTTTTGTTCCCCCTGTTGAGTTTATGGGGACAAATTGCCACTTATACACTGCAGAAACATATTAGGTTAGCGTGCGGCACTGTCCATGCTAACTGCAGCGGAGGGAAAATCATTTGTCTGGCGAGTGTAAAATTAGAAGTTAAACTAATACTGCACTTCAATTCCCCTCCGCCAAATACCGCCAAGCGCACACTCCATAATGCTAATAAGCCAGCTAATTCAATTAGGGCGGCAAAGTCCTTTCAAACTCCAAGAAAAAAAAGTGCATTTGCGAACACTTTCTCCCCCCCTACCCGACTCTACTCGGAAACACTTCATGTGGATTCTGTCTTTTTTTTTTCGTCTCTTCCTTTCTTGTGTGCCTTTATTCGTAAAGCCCCAGTGCACAAAAAAGTACAAGAAAAGGAGTTAGTTGCTAGGGGATGTTAGCAAAATACCCTGATCTAAGACTGGGGATGTGCGACTAAAGCCAGCGCTCCAGAGTGTCTGTCACCCGCTGATCTTAGCCGGGGAAAGCTCTTTGTAGGCTCAGTTCCTCTCTCTCTCTGCCTCTGTGTCTCTCTCACTATCTTGAAGTGTTCCTTGGTAAATGGAGAGAGGCTGAGCTCTGGTGTGTAGCTGCAGGTGACAGGGATCTTTTGGTTTGTCTAATCCTATCAGAGCCTGCACATGAAAAAAGAGAAACATTCCCACTTCAACAAGGGAAAGGGTTCCCTTTTCCTTGCCACCCTAACACACTCTCTCAATCTCTGTGTGTGTATCTCACTATTTTCGTCCCTCTCTCATGCTCTCTCTGTGTCTCTCTACCCCTCTCTACCTCTGGAGGGTTACAGCCGTAGCCCTGAAACACAAAGTCTCTTTCTCTTTGGTCGCCTCTCTTCTTCTGCTCTTCTTACTCTGGTTCATTGTCTCCCACACTGCTTTATACCCCTCGTCTCCCCTCTCTCTCTCTCTCTCTCTCTCTCTCTCTCTCTTTCTCTCACTCCCCAGCTAGGCCTGTTCTCCCCCGCCACCCTCACATCTACCCCCACATCCTCCTCCCGCTGGTCTCCCCCAACCTCCTCCTCCTCCTCCTCCTCCTCCCCTTCCCCAGGCTTATGGATCAGAGTGGGGTCTCAGGGGGGAGATACAAGTCAAGCTATTGTCATTTCAAACAGTGTGATAACCAGACACCAGACCGGCCGCGGTCACTCTGGAGACCTGGCCTCTGGCTCTGACTGTTAGCTCATCTATTCTTCTTCATGGGCTCCCCTTCCCTTTTTTCCCTGTTCTTCTTTCGCCTCTGTTCTTTCATCCTTTATTCAGTTCCTTCTTTCAGTCGTTTCTTAAATCTTGTTTGTTTCTTCATTTTCTTCTTCCTTCCTTTCTTTCGTTCACTCTCTCTCTCTCTCTCTCTCTCTCTCTCTCTCTGATGCTTTACTACTCGCTCTATTTTTTGTCCATCTTTCCTACTTCCATTCCTACTCCTAATTTCAAACATACACAAAGGCGTGGACGCACAAACAGAGACCGACAAACACATACACACACACACACTGTTCCACTCTCACCTCCTCCGTACTCGCTGTCCCGAGGGGGGCCAGGGGGAATGGTTGTCTTAGTGTATGTTTGTGTATGTGTGTGTGTGAGTGTTGGTATGTATGTGTGAGTGTGTTTGTGCTCATACGGTGTGCGTTTGAGTGTGTGTGTGTGTGTGTGTGTGTGTGTGTGTGTGTGTGTGTGTGTGTATGTGTGTGTGTGTGTGTGTGTGTGTGTGTTGATATGTGCGTGTGTGTGTATGTTGGTGTGTGTGCACCAAGGTCAGTGCTCTCCACATGACAGTTCTTTGCCTCTCAACCAGGCGGGAAATCAATACTTTTGGACTTGTGGCGCTGCCCTTGGTGTAACAACAACCCACCAGCACATGGGGGGGGTTCAGACACCTGATAGACCACATCGGACTAGACCAGACCAGACCCCTCGCCTCCCCTAGGCTCTCCTCCCTCTCTCCCCTCATCACTTGAGACGTCTTTCTCTCTCTCTGTCTCTGTCTCTCTCTCTCTCTTTCTCTCTCTCTGTCTCTCTGTCTCTCTGTCTCTCTCTCTCTCTCTCTCTCTCTCTCTCGCTCTCTCGTCCTTTTTAAATTCCCCCCCTCATTATATTGTACCTGCTGTCTAGCTTCACCCTCACCTTCCCACCGTAAAATTTTACTGCACTTAAAGTTTCAAACATGTCACTGTGTTTTTTTTTATTCAATTTGTAATGCATTGGATGCTTTGGGAAGAGAAAAGAAGTAGAGAGACAGGAAGTGGATGATTTGCCGTAGTCTCTGGTACCTGTGGGCTTGTTGTAGTAGGATACTGCTACTACTGTTCCGTACCGCAATGTATTGCATTGTATGTCATACTGTAGCGAGGGATTTAGAGGATGAATTAATGACTGAGTCTAGGTAAATAAAGACTGAGAAAGAGAGCGAAGCAAGAGCAAGAGCGAGAGAGAATGAGAGACAGAGAGAGCGAGAGAGAGAGTTTCTTTCAGGAAGAGCAGCACTATGCAGATTATACTTGGACGGGTGCAGATATATACACGTGGACTCTCTCACACACACACACACAAAGACACACACACACACACACACACACACACACACACACACACACACACACACACACACACACACACACACACACACACACACACCCATACACCAATACGCACGGCCCAATAAGAGAGCCACAGGCGACATCTTTAATGCTCCACTAAAGCCTGAATATGCTTCCCTGTGCCTTTTCCCTGCCAGCGAGATGCTTAGAGGAGGGGGGGAAAAGGCAGGACGAACCACTGGCAGCTGCCCCACACCGATTGTTAACCCTGCCTCTTGGCCAGCCTCTAATGATGACCACGAGTGTGTGCGTGGCCAATTACAACCGCCCCCCTCCCCTTTGGTCCCTCAAGCAGTCAGAGCAGAGTAAAACTCCTGCGCTCAGCCCCTGTGGACAGGAGCCACGATCGACCGGGGCCAATGTCCCCCGAACACCCCATCTACCCCCAGCCCCCAGCCCCCAGCCTTAACACGCCCCCCCAGGTTGCTTTGGGACTGGAAAGTGTGTGTGTGTGTGTGTGTGTGGGGGACGTAGGTTGTGTTTGTGTGTGTTTGTGTTTGTGTGTGTGTGTGTGTGTGTGTGCGTGCGTGTGTGTGTGCGTGTGTGTTGGACGTAGGCTGTGTGTGTGTGTGTGTGTGTGTGTGTGTGTGTGTGTGTGTGTGTGTGTGAGTGTGCAATGGATGTACCCCCTCAATAAAACCATTGCCTTGGCCATCATCCCCCTAGCCCCCCATACAACCCCATCCACACTACCCCACCAGCCCCTTCAACTCCCCTACCTAGTCAGCCTCAGTTTGCTAGAGTAAGGAAAATTGCATCAAATAAAACCACCACTTTAATGAATTAGATATTGAACTGTTCATTAAAAAGAGAAAGATTTCCTGAAGTCAGCAGGGGACACACACAAGAGAGACGGGAACCAGGGGATGACACGGTCTTGTTTAGAGCATTCATAAAACGCTGCCCTTTTAGTGCTTAACCCTGTGCTGTCCAGCGCAGGCATTACTGCATGTCTCAGTCATAGCTACAGGAGCTCCTTGTTGCCCTTTTTTCTGACTTAGATGAAGTTATGTCCCACACTCTTTGCGTTGAACACCAACGAGACTGAGGCTTGCAAAGACCAAAAATCCAAAGAATGATATTCTACTTTTCACACACAGTGTGACACTTATTCGTGAGCCATTCCGTAAGTCAATGACTTGACAACTCTGAATCATAAAAGCCTCTTTGATATTTTGCACAGGTTGAAACACAATGGCCATCTTTTTTCCTAAAAACCGATGCTAGTCAAGCTCTCCCTCTTTCAGAACCCATTCACGATTGTCTCCAAACCAACGATAAGAGTACGGGGTCTATTTTATCTGGGGTGTCTTCATCGCTCGGGAGCCAGCGCTCTGCCTTCCTGCCCCTCCATCCCAGTGATGGAGATCTAAAGAAAAGCTGTCCACTCGTTTTCACTCTCTCTCTCTCTCTCTCTCTCTCTCCTCCTCTCTCTACCTCTCTCACTCCAAGATGGATGTGATCCGAACAGCCCATCCCCGCTGCTGTTTTCACAGTGACAGGCTTTCTCATGAATTGAAAGAGGAAACC
>NC_136935.1:38724280-38734280 GCF_949987615.1 Pollachius pollachius | reverse complement strand
ACCCTGAGTCAGATCTACGCCTGTGGCCCCGTACTGCAGGGCCCCACAGCGACCTCGGCCCACCCCTGCACCACCACCACCACTGCCAGGCTTTCCCTTGGCCAACAAAACACACACACTCACACACACCCTCTACCTCCACAGATCACGTTACCCCCGCTCGCATTGGGCTCACATCTGGACCCACCGGTCCGGATATTTCAAAAAGGCTGCATCTCAATCCCAACACCCCCCGCCCACCTCCAGCCCCCCCAAAAAAAATTGCATACACAAACCCTACCCGCTGCTAGCTACTAGCTCCACAGCAAGGCTAATTTAGCTCTTTGTAAATGAGCATTGTTCATCAGAGACGGCCCGGGGGTAGGTGCATCACCACCCACCCCCTCCAGCACAACGCAGACGGACACAGATGCCCCCGTCATCCCAGATAGGGGGACCTGACAGTGGCAAGTGGCGGCCATTAAAAGCTCATCACCGGGGCCCGTACCCCCGGACCCCCCAGCGCTCGCTACCCCGAGAACCCCCACCGCTCGCGGGCGGGATTCTGCCACGACACACAGACTGGATGGTGGGGGGGCCTCCCCCCAATTATGCAAAGTGTGCGCGTGTGTGTGCAATATGTGGAGGGGTCTCTCTATGGGTGCATGCGGGTGTGTTTGTGTGTGGAAGTGCGCGTGCGTGTATGTGTATGTGGAGTGTTCTGCGTGTGTGTCCGTGTGTGAGTGTTTACGTGTGTTTATATGTGTGTATGTGTGCACACATAGAAATGTGTGTGTGTCTGTGTATATGTGTATTTTTGCATTTATTTGTGTGTGTGTGTGTGTGTGTGTGTGTGTGTGTGTGTGTGTGTGTACCACCACCAGCACCAGCAGCAGTAGTAGTAGTACGGGGCCACTGAGGGCCCATCCCACTGCTCATTAGGAGCAATAAGTGACTGCCGCCACCTCCTTGTGTCGGTGGGGGAGCAGGACAATCAATAGGGTCATTTCACACCATAACGACTTACCAGAGCACATTATGGCACTTGTTCATGCCTGGGAACGGCTGTCATTAGTGGGCATACGCAGATTAGATATGGACTATAGGAGGGGGCTGGGGAGTGAGTATGTGTGTGTGTGTGTGTGTGTGTGTGTGTGTGTGTGTGTGTGTGTGTGTGTGTGTGTGTGCGTGTGTGTGTGTGTGTGGAGTGTAGGTGGCTGGGGGGGGAAGGGGGCATTGAGGAAGAGGGGCGGAGGATCAATATTATATGGAGATGGAGGTGGAAGATATCTTTTGTCTTTGGGAAGTATGGTTGTTTCGTAAGGGTGTGTGTATGTTTGTGTTTGTGTGTGTATGTATGTGTGTGTGAATTTGGTTGAATGGAGCCTGCCTCTAAACAAGACCACTGACTGGATGCACAAATCTACAGTGACTGATATGACAATGGAACAGATTATTCCACTCTTCTTCTGCTGTGAATTTGTTTTTTGGTGCCATAGTTTGCAAACGTACACACAAACACACACACACACACACACACACACACACACACACACACACACACACACACACACCTGTGCACACGCCTCTCTGAACCCCTGCCAAACCTCACGTTTGTGTTTTTGAGCGGCTATGCTAACTGTCCCTTTCTCACTACTCCTCAACGGCTGCCTTCCTTCTCAAATATTTATACTCCATTTTACAGATGTAAGGAAAAGTGGGAGGATTAAAAGAGAAGGGAGTAGAGAGAGAGAAAGAGAGAGAGAGAGAGAGAGAGAGAGAGATGGAGAGGGAGAAAGGGGGGAGAGAGGAGCAGGAAGAAAGAGAGAGAGGGCTGAGAGACATCTATAAAAAATGAGAAACATCTCGAGTGCTTAAAAAGGAGTGACGATTTGTGTGTTCGCTAAAAGACGGCTAGGTATTAGTGAAGGCCTAATGCTAAATGCTAAGTGGTTATACGCGTACAAGTAGGATCATTTATTTACTTATTTTATTTGTGGATTTACCTGGGCTAGAAATCTTCAGTATGTCATCAGTTCTCAGCGTTACTTACCATGATATAATTCATGGACAACTATTTCCTAAAGGATAAATGAGAAAATTCAGTTTGAACCTGTTCTGTTTGTTTTTGTTTTGTGCTCATTTTTATTTAATAAAAAGGGGCCGGACCAAGGGACCAAGCAAAAATACATCTGCTTATAGCCCGCGGTGGCATTTAAACATGTGAACAAATGAACACACCAAACTACACCCACACACACGTGTGTGTGTGTGTGTGAGAGAGAGTAATATCCACACAGATTTCAGTGCTCAGCGAAGACCCCTGCTCTAATCCAGTGCCCCTATTCATGTTCAACACACTGGGGGGGAGGGGGGGGGGGGGTACTGGGTTAGCTGGCAGCATTCTCTTTGCTTTGCTACTCTTTAATATGCATCCACCATTAAAAATACATGGCATGCAATCATCACGGCCATCGGAATTAATCTAATTAGCCTAGCATGTGGGGGCCTCGCTGGGGTGTGTGGGGGGTGTTGGCGGGAGGAGGGAGGAAGCGTTCTGCAAACACAGCCAAACTGCCACTAAAGGGGGTGGAGGTGTAGGGGGCGGGTGGATAATCCGCCCTGACTTATTAATACGCACAAACAAGATTTAGCTCCTCAAAGCAAACAGATGATACAAGCGCTGGAGAAGGGAGAAGGGGGGTGGGGGGGGGGGATGACATAAATTATTAAACCCTTGTGGATGGTATAGAGGAGAGCCACAGCGAGTGAGAGGGAGGAGGGGAGAGGAGGGGTGAGGAGGGGGCGGGGGGAGTCACGGATTTAGGGCCAGCTAAAGGTGGCCCATACATTATCCAGCAGCGTTCAAATCATTTCTGGGGCCTCGTCGGAGGGCCGATACACAGAGCGATCCTACCTCCAAACCCCCCCTCTGGGAGGAGTTGGAGCAAGTCGTGACATGGACCATATGTTGGTGGCTGTACAATCCCCACCCGTTGCAGGAACACGCACACACACACACACACACACACACACACACACACACACACACACACACAGACACACGAGTGTGCGGTATGAAATAGATCACTATAAGGGGCATTGTGGACAGACATGAGTCCTTTATTGACTTTACAATCGATGGAGTGCTTAGCCCATGACCTGTCTTGACCTCTGTCATGGGTAATGACTGCTGCTGCAGGGGCTGATGGGTAAAGCACGCCACAGGACATGTCAGAGCTCCATCTCGTCTCTCTCTCTCTCTCGCTTTCTCTTGGCTTGGGCGATGGCTGCCGTTACCTGCAAACAGCCTCTGGTGCAAACATCAGCCGCGGCCAAATTCTCTACACGGAGTGGGCACCGGTTCAAGTGAACTCACCGTCTTCTAAAGCAGGGGAACACACCCAGGCTTCTGTTTCTCTCGCTCAGCGCACGCTGGCTAAGCATACTCGCGTACCACCCTCGCTCCCTCTTGCCCTGTGTCTCTCTCTCTCTCTCGCTACGTCTAAAAGTGTGCCTTTTACCGGAGGGGAGCAGTAATCTGTTTCTACAGCAAACAACACCTGGTGCCCCATTGTGTCCTTAAAAAGATAAATACATCCCTTCTCTAAATGGGCTGCCGAGGGTGTCTTTGGGTGTGCCCTGTTTCAAAAGAAAAAAAAAAAAGGTCAACTGATTTTTCCTGTCATTTGTGGGAGTAAAAATCTGCTAATGTCACTTTATTATTCCCACTGGGTTACACGGACAACGCGGTGAAGGTTGTTAACAAGGTCTCCCTCTCGCTCTCTCCGTGGTCCTCTCGGTCGTCCCTCCAGCCAGCGACGGTAACACCAGCAGACGGTCATTAGCATCTCTTTGATAGCCGGGGGTCCCATCTGTCCTCAGAGGTCTTACACTCTCGCCGTAACCTTCCTGCCCTCAGAGTCTGACCCCTCCTCCTCCGGCCCTCCACCCCTCCACCCCTTAGACAGACCATCCCTGGACAGCCACCACGTCAGGCGTCTGGATGTAGCCACACAGGGGAAGTGGGGGGGGGGGGGGGTTGGCCGGGTTGGGTGGAGGTACAGAGGGCTGATTTTATCTCCCTGTAGTCCACACACCAGAGTCTATCAAAGCCCACACATCAGACACACCTTCGCCATACTGATGAGCTAGAGAGGGAGGACGTTGGGTTAGAGGAGAGAGAGAGAGAGAGAGAGAGAGAGAGAGAGAGAGAGAGAGAGAGAGAGAGAGAGTAAGGCAGAGCAGAGAGCCGACTATTGGTTAATTCATGAGAGGCTATGGAGAGGGCATGCTATCTGAGCACATCTGAGCGCTGAACACTGATTGGGTGGACCAGACGTCACATTTCCCTTTATCTACCAAAACAATAGAAAAAAGGTAAAGCATAAATAAGGTCAACCCCGACCCAAGGTGTTTGTTTCTAGTCCGCGGTTTATAATAGCTGATCCTGCAATCACCCAGCAAACATAAAAAGTCACAAAGAGAGGAGGAGAGAGTGGCACAGGAGAAAAAAAGTAGAGAAAGGGAGAGAGAGAGAGAGAGAGAGAGAGAGAGAGAGAGAGAGAGAGAGAGAGAGAGAAGGAAAGAGAGCGAGGGGGAGATGGAGCTGCTTGTGTTTATGTTTGCATGGATGGTATCACACGCTAGGCAGTGGAAGATACTCGTCAAAGTAAAAGCGTTGTTGGATGAGGCTATCATGAATTTGACGGTGCATAGCACACAGAGACACGCACGCTATCCAGGCCACAAAAACATTGAAAAAAACGCCAGAGAGACATAGTCTAAAGTCTACAGGCTATATTGGAGCTAAGAAGAGAGAGACGCTAACCATAGAATAACTCAGAAACCGTCGACCAAGCGATTAATTTAAGTAAGGAACATAAAAGCGTTGAAAGCAGAAACTACTCGATGAAAGTGCGTTTTCGTTTTTCTTTGAATCCACTTACAATCAAATTACTGTGACATTCTTGGCGAAAGGGTATTTTGTAGGAGCAGAGAGGGAGACATCTTGTACTCTGGCCAAGGACAGTATAGTGGGGACGCTAACCACGAAGGCATTGCACATCACTTGTAAATTGTAACATATGGCAAAAGAGACGCCCAACAAAGGAAGAAAAGTGATAATAGAGCGATCGAAAATAAAACATCCATCTTTCCCTTGATCTTTCCGCCTTACTTCCTTGCCTTCTATCTTTCTTTCTTCCCTTCTTTGGTTATGTCTCGTTAGTTCTTTTTTTATCTTTCTTTCATTCTCTCTTGTCGTCCTCTGTTGCCTCCCTCCCACCCTGTGTCTCCAGGTTGGGCTCCAGCCGCGCGCTGGAGGAATGAAGGGGAGGCAGAGTGGTAACATGCAGTACCAAGAGGGGAGAGAGACGACCGGCCCTCCCTGACATGGTGTGCACTGCACCGGGAGCCACTCCCTGGGCCCCGCAGGCACACACCGTCAAGCACACACACAGACACAGACACACACACACACACACACACATGCACATAAACACACACAAGGGAGAGAGAGAGAGAGAGAGAGAACGAGAGGACACACAGGGCAGCCATGACTACTCAGTGGCACATTCCTCCTCCTCCTACTTCACCTCACACACACATAGACATGCACTCATACACACACACACACATGCAATGATTCATACATACACACACATGCAGTGAAGATGCCCCCCACCCTCGGGGGGCTAGTGGTGCACGGGGGTGCTGTCATATCTTCCTCTGTCCATAATTGTCCCAACTTAGGGTGTTTTTTCCTGCTGGCCGCAGTTTAGGGGAAGTGAAATCCCTCTAAGTGACTGTCACGATGCATCAGCCTCAGGCCTGTGGGACGCCCCCCCCCCCGCAAGCCACTCTGTCCCTTCCTCTCTCTCTCTCTCTAATCTCCCTCCGTCTCCACCTCCCACTTTCACAACTATCTTAGCCATTAAGTGTTTTTCTTCCTGAAATGCTCCGCTTGTACTTCCCCCCCCCCTCCCCTCCCACCGGCACCACTCTCTTCTTTTCTCCCAGTCACTCTTGCCCTCTCTCTCTCTCTCTCTCTCCCTCTCTCTCTCTCTCGTCCCCCGGGGACCCGTGTGGCGCCGTGTGACGATGATGAAACATTTAGCAGGCTAGCTAAACGCAGGCTAGCTCAACGCTCAAGGCCATTAGGCTGAAAAAATGAACCCGCTGTCCTAAGCCTACTCCCCCCCACCCCAACCCCTCCTGCTCATCCTCTTCCCGCACTCAGATACTGGCACACACACAAAAACACACACAGACACACACACAAAAACAGCAACTTCTAGCCAGTGCTGTGTCTGTAAGTCACAACCAATCAGGTTTCATGAAGGCACAGCCTGCGACCTGCTCTCCGTACACTCCTAGCTCCCCCGGCTAGGGGGAGGAGGAAGAGGTGGGGGAGGAGGAAGAGGTGGGGGAGGAGGGAATGAGGGAGGCAGGGGTCGGGGGGGAAAGTTGTGGCTCGGCAGCCAAACTTTGCACATTGGCTACTTCTGCTTCCGATTTCCTCAGAAGGGACCGCCACTCCTTTTCTTGCACATACACACACACACACAAGTGTATGTGTGTGTGTGTGTGTGTGTGTGTGTGTGTGTCTGCTCAGGGCAGACAATGTGACCTATGTGCTGACCCTAGCATGTCACAGCCCTGTGATGCATGTGTCACTTCTGCACTGCCTCCCACCGCAGTCCCCACGACACCCCCAAACCCGTAGAAACACACACACACACACACACACACACACACACACACACACACACACACACACAAACACTCTACACTAAATGTGGGAATGTTCCTCCCAACGCACTTCAAACCAACATGTCTGAGCATAGTTTTATGAAAAAATAAAGTAAATTCAAGCTGCATCCCAGGAAATGCTGTGAGGAAAACACAAAAGGAAAACGGGCTCCGGTTAGGTCAAAAATAAATATCTTAAAAATATAATACTCAATGTGGCTTATTTTATTACTTTAACCTGATATATGGTTATCTTGGGCATCCTGATTCAACTATTAAATGCGTGTGTGTATGTGTGTGTTCATGTGTAATGTGGGTACTTTTTCTTTGTAGGTATTTTTCTATTAGGGCTGTCAGGGCTGGTATGGGTGCTTTATTGAGCGTTTTATGGCTTGGTTGGACAGATTGGGCGCCTATCAACCTGTCAACGGCCAATAACGTGCGGGGGAGGGAGGGGCTTGTGGAGGCTGGCGGTAAGGGACGCTTGGCTGGAATGAGACGGTTCCGGGCGTGGAATGGTCACTCACTCACTACTTGGATGCAGTCCGCTGGTGTCTGTGTTTATTTGTGTATATATGTGTGCATGTGTGTGTTTGTGTGTGTTGTGTGTGTGTGTGTGTGTGTGTGTGTGTGTCTGTGTCTGTGTCTGTGTGTGTGTGTGTATGTGTGTGTGTGTGTGTGTGTGTGTGTGTGTGTGTGTGTGTGTGTGTGTGTGTGTGTGTGTCACAAGAACAGGGTCAGCTATTGGTCACCAGATGGTAACTGTTCGGACCGGACCGCAGTGAGTAAGAAAAGGGGACAGATTGTTGTGTCGTTTTTATCTTTCTGTCCTCCCCTTTCTCTCTCACTCTCTCTCATTCTCTTCTTTTATCTTCCGCCCACGGTCTCAATCTCTTGTCTATTTTTCTGTAAGCTCACACACAATTACAGACGCACACAGGCAAGTGGACATAACATAACTCTGAGTAGGATGGCCGACACACACCCACACACACACATGCAAACAAGCACTGACACAGACAAACACACTAACACACACTAACACATCTGCATCTCTTGGCTTGCAGACCCTGCAGCGACCAGAGAAAGAAAGACCGGGAGAGAGGGAGAGAGAGATTACACGAGCGAGAGAGAGAGAGAGAGAGAGAACATGAGATAGAGAAAGAGCGAGAGAGAGAGAGAGAGAACATGAGATAGAGAGTGCGGAGCAGCACAGCCCAGAAGAGGACCTTCAGGGAGCCAAGCAGACAGAGGGAACCAGTCACACTTACGCATACGTTTGTCATTACATAACCCCCCCCTCTCCCCTTCAGTGGAATCCATTCTAGCTAACCCGAGAACGGCTAAGCCAGGGCCTCCGCAGAATGAGCAACGACCCTGGCAGTGGTGGGGCTCGCCGAGGTTTTAAATACCCACTGGCTGAACGGGCCCTTGTCACCGTGTGTGGCCCTGTACGTTACTGAGCTACCGTGGACGTCTGGAAATTAGCTCTTCTGGCTGCCTGGCGGAGCTATACCTGTCTCACAAAAATACACACATGCATGCACACACACACACACACATACACACACACATGTGTGCACACACACACACACACACACACACACACACACACACACACACATGCATGCACACACACCACGGCCCTGTCTTCACATTTTTGGAGCAGGGGCAGAGCACATTAGCTGGGCAGCTTTTGAGGAAAAAAAAAAAAAAAAAACACGAGCAGGGAGTGTAAGCCGGCGGCCCTCGGAGAGGCCTCGCAGCTGGAGCCAGCCGGGCCGAGGGGAGGAAGGGAGGGCCCGTTTACACTACAGGAGCGCCAGGAGCATGGCCCTCCATGAGCAGCAGCAGGAGGGAGGGGCCTATGGGGGGAGCCGGGCACCGCAAGCAACCTCCTGGTGAACACGTGAGGGAGCGGCCAGAAGGGGAGGAGGTGCAGCGACGACCGCTCACGTTCTCACCCCCTCACTTATTCACCCGCGGATCCTCACTCTTTGACGCACTCACTCTCTCCCCCCCCCCCCCCCCCCCCCTTCCCCTCACTCCTTCACCATCTCATCCTCACTTTTTTGACCCTCTCACTTGCTCATCCTCTCTCGCCATCTCACTCCTCACCCTCTCACCGGGCAGGGAACACAACAGCGTAAAAGGGTACTACGTGTGTCTGTGTGAGCTGACTGGGCAAGGTACACCAAAACTCAGAGGGGGGAGGGAGAGAGGGAGAGACAGAGACAGAGAGAGAGAGAGAGAGAGAGAGAGAGAGAGAGAGAGAGAGAGAGAGAGAGAGACAGAGAGAGGGAGGGAGAGAGGGAGAGACAGAGAGAGAGAGAGAGAGAGAGAGAGAGAGAGAGAGAGAGAGAGAGAGACAGAGAGAGAGAACGCGATAGAGAAAATGAGAGTGGAAGAGAGGTGGCAGCTGGACTTCTCTTGCTAATTCAGCACTTTAACAAATCAATGCCACTTGAGGAGTACAATCCCAAGCCCTGAGCTACAATACACGTGTGTGTGTGTGTGTGTGTGTGTGTGTCTATGTGTGTGTGTGTGTGTGTGTGTGTGGGGTGGTACTGGTGTGGGGTCCACCGCTGCAGTGTACATTAAGGTTGGGTAATGTGTTAACTCATAACTCTATCATCAACCGAGGCCGGGCGTTATCCGTCTCTGTCAAGAAGAGGAGCTGCTTCATCTATCATCAGCAGGAAACAAAGAGGCCAACTAGAGACTGAGAGATATGAAAGTCAGACATGAAAAAATAAAACATTAACAAAGAATGATAAAAGCAAAAAGGAAAATAAAAAAATAATAAAATGATAAAACAAAGAATCTCTCTCTCTTTCCTTCTTTCCCTCTCTCCTCTCCCTCTCCCTGTGTCTCTCTCCTCTCCTCTCCTCTCTCTTTATGTTCCCAGCCTCAAGCCCTATCTAATGTACTCCTCCAACCTCCCCTCCACATCCACCCACCTGTCCACCATGTCCCTACCTCCCCAGGTCAAGGTGATCACGTTGTGGCTGACAGCGTTTAAGTCACTGGGATGATGTGGTGGTGGTGGGGGGAGGGGTGAAAGCCTCTGCTGTCTACCCAGAGATGGGTCACCTCCACGGGCATTGAGTCCTGAGTTTTTGTAAGGGATCAATTAGAACCATTATGCTTCCAAAATATGAGTTTGCCAAAATGATTTGGTTATCGTAAGTACCCCTTTCATTAGTTAGTGCGCTCAACTCTTCAATGTGAAGGAATCATAGGATTTACTGGTTCATATATTTTTGAC
>NC_136935.1:38714280-38719280 GCF_949987615.1 Pollachius pollachius | reverse complement strand
AGGCCAACAATTTACTTAGCGACAACATGTGTAATTTAACCAATGCAGCAAAAAAATACCAAATTACATGTGAATGGCAAACACACACATAAACACACCTGCACAATAGTATGTGTCACATTAGCGGGAGAACAGAAAACCCATTCAACTCTTGAGCCCTGAACAAGTCAAATTACCGTCATTATCCAGACGCATGAAAACCCACGCTGATGCTGCCGGGGGTCTAAAGCAAACTAATAATAACAATAATAATAGCACTAATAATAGCAATAATAGCAATTCCCCTGTTAGTGCTTTGACAAATCAAAGCGACAAGATTAACCTAGAAACACTTGCAAACACACTCACACACACACACACACACACACACACAAAAACACACACACACACTAAGAGGTCCTCCTTGTCGCAAAGGTAATGGCGGCCGAGCAGGGTGGCCGAGCTCTGAAAGACACAGGTATTATTATTAATAGCCAGCTCTGTCTGTCTGCGGCCCCCGGGCCTGGGGCCCAGTGGGCCCCGGGCCCTGCTCCAAAAGAAACAGCCTCACCGCCGAGCGGAGGAATAACAGGAAGAGGGAGAAGCCTCGACGAAAAGCCCCATGTCACTAAGCATGGGTCACGACAGAACGCCACCCTGCACTGGGACTGTGCTTGTGTGTGTGTGTGTGTGTGTGTGTGTGTGTGTGTGTGTGTGTGTGTGTGTGTGCTTGTGTGTTTGGGGGAGCAGGCACAGGCTGGGGCGCGGGGGGAGTGGCCACTCTCGCTCCATTCAATTCAATGTGCTGAGAGGTCTATTGAGTGTGATTTTCTGTTTGTGTGTGTTTGTATGTGTGTGTTTGTGTCATTGTCTGTGTGTTTGCATCTGTGTGTGTTTGTGAGTGTCCCTATGTGTGTGTGAGTGTGTGTGTGTGCGTGTGTGTGTATGTGTGTGTTTGTGTGTGTGTGTCTGTGCATGTGTGTGTGTGTGTGTTCGTGTCACTATGTGTGTCTGTGTGTGTTTGAGTGTCTATGGCAAAGACCAGGTTGATGAAGATGGGCCGCTCCTCGCTCTTAAAACCCATGATGCCTTCGTTTCATCTTCCTCACACACACACTCACACATACACAAACACACACACACACACACACACACACACTGACACACACACACACACACACCACTATACACTGACCCCTTCATAACTGCCAAGAACTGGCGACAGCTGCCACATTCCAGCCTTTTCCGCCTCAGTGTGTGTGTATATATGTGTGTGTGTGTGTGTGTGTGTGTGTGTGTGTGTGTGTGTGTGTGTGTTTATGTGTGTGTGTGTGTGTGTGTGTTTATGTGTGTGTTTATGTGTGTGTGTGTGTGTGTGTGTGCGCTCAGGTGCATGTATGTGTGTGCCGGAGCCCGACAGAGCTAATGTCCCCCTCATTAGCCGGTCAAAGGTGTGGTGACATCCTGAGCTGCAGAACCTTCAAACACACACTTCCTGTTCGCACCAGCGACTTCCTCGCTGGACAGGAAACCAGCCAAAGACAAATATCTAAATCCTCACTTTGGAGGGAGACGTCAAAGGAGGCAAAAAATAACCCTTAGCAGTTCTGAAAAAAAAAACATTAAATGCAAACAATAAAAAAATAAATGTGTAATCACAGAATAGAAAATTCACTTCTTCCTAAATAAATGTGCAACAGTAAAACTAAAATGTGAGACCCATTAATATTCAGCATGGTATTTGTTTAACGTTCCACTTTAGCGTGTTGTAAATTGTTAGCCATAACACTGTAATGGTGTTTAACCTACATCATTTATTAGCGCTGCCTTCCGGGGCCCACGTGCCACACACATGGTGAGAGAGGAGAGGCTCCACGCCGGTGTCTACATGAAACACCACATTTGTTTACTTCAAAGCAAAGACTAAATAAATCTTTCGGTTTGGACAAACCCAGCCGAGACAAGCCAGAATGATCACCTTAATCTCCTCCGGCCCCTCGCACGGTTAGTAAAACGATAGCTTAAAAGTGTAACTGGCTGCCGTTGTAAAAAGACACATTTAAACAAACGTGGTACCGGTGAAATGCCCCAGTCCGATATATTCTGCCTGTTATTATTATTATTTTTTACTGTTTGACAGAGAAAGACAGCTATCTGCTAACATTGAAACATATGCACACCCACACAGGAGCCTCTGGAGTCCTGTGTATGTGTGTGTGTGTGTGTGTGTCTGTGTGTGTGTGTGTGTGTGTGTGTGTGTGTGTGTGTGTGCGAATGTGTGTGGTTGTGTGTGTGTGTGTGCATGGCTTCTACTGGTTTTCACCACTCATCCCCCTGATAAGAGGCCAGCAGATGGCTGCGCATTGCAATCGTTCCTCAGCGCTCGAATGTAATCACTCACACTCACAACACATATACACACATACACACACACACACACACACACACACACACACACACACACAAGAATAAAAACAGCATGCGCAAATACATACATGTTTAACTGTGTATACATGCATTCAGTAACACACACACACACACACACACATACACATGCACACACACACACACACACACACACACACACACACACACACACACACACACACAAACACACAAACATGCACAGACACAAACACACACACACACACACACACAAACACACCCACACACACAGAAATGTGAAACAACATGTACAAACCCAAACACAACTTTGTGAGTATACTTAGTATGCACACACACACACACACACACACACACACTCTTTACAACGTGTTCCAAACACTACGCACACACACACAAAACCACACACACAGATGCCTGTTTTCCCTCCGTGGCTGGGGTCCACCCTGCTCTCTACCAGTTTGATTATTCCGGTATTCACCATGGTAGCTGCCGCCTCCCCGGGACAAACAGGAAACAGCTGACACGGGCCTCATGAGCAAGGCTCACACGGTGCTTATCGATCGACCGACGCCCCCGGGGGCCAGCAGTGCCGTGTCAGGGGTCAACAGTGATCCACCACACGGGGCCCAGCAGAGGCCTCCCACCACACCACGTAGCCTCCGCGGGGAGCTAGCACGGGAGCTGGTGCTGCAGCGAGGATGTAGTCCTCGTGCGGGTGAAAAGTGTTGTTTGTGTCCGGGGGGAAAAGAAAGGCGGATTTTGGAGTGTTATCGTTTAAATGTGTGTTTGGTAACATGCATACATAATCAATTTGGAGATGAAAGTAGGGTGTGGTGAGGATTTCATTAATTGCTGGGGATTTTTTTGGTGATGTAGTGAAAAATGCCCCGAAAAGGAAACTTTTTTTTTGGGAAACCGTTACACTAATCCGGTTGAAACAGGTTTTATGGTAGAAATGCTGTGGACGTCATATCTCCCTGGCTGGCGTTTGGGTAAACAAAGTGGGGACCGCAGGATGAATGGGACCTTGTATGACATCCTCATACGCAGGCCTAACACACACACACACACACCTACATACCGTCTCTCTTACAAAAATATATCAGCCTGGGGAACTAGGTTTTGGAGCATTCCCACTGTCCAATTTCCACCGCTGATGATTAAGATGAAGATGAAGATATACAATGCATAGTAAGCAGTGGACATACAACAATGAACTTAGTTCAACAAAGCTCAGCGCTTATGAAAAACCATTGCCGTACACCATGGCCGATGTATTCACCAAAACTGAAAGCCAAGTATGAGCAAAACCAGGAACAATATATTTACTGTCAACCGAAAATATAGAGACGCTGTAATTCACATGAACACGAAGGGGACCATGAGCCAAAGCAATGTTATCTACGACTGCTCAATTTGTAGGGCCATCCAATCAATGTATCAGCATGGAGATACAGCTGTTTGATATCTACTCCTGCTGCCTGGTTTCAATCCGCTGTGGTTTGAAAACATATTGTCCTCTTCTGCAATAATAAAGAATCTTCTTGTGCCTACGCGGACATGAAACACGAGAGCACATCAAAAAACAGCCTGCATGTGTTTGACTTTTAAATAAAAGGACAGCGAGAGATGGTGAGAGAGAGAGAGAGAGAGAGAGAGAGAGAGAGAGAGAGTGATCGAGAGAGATAAGGGCGTAGTGGATAAACAAAGGATAAGAACAAGAGGGAGGAGTACACAAGACTAAAAACAAGGGAGGGAGAGAGAGAAGGGGAGGGGGGGGAGGGAGAGGGGGAGAAAGATAGAAAAGATAGGTCCGTGGTGGTAAGCGAGACCTACTCCTCCACCTCTGGTCGGCTCCAGCTCCACAGCTGAGGCCAGCCAAGAGACACTTCACCTAGCACCCACACACACATGGAGCCCCTGCCAGCACATACACACACACACACACACACACACACACACACACACACACACACACGGAAGGCCACATGCTTGCTTGTGTCACACATACACACACATACAAAAACATACACGCACGCACACACACATACACACATACCGTTGGCATGTGAGTATCACGACACCCACTCAAACCATAAGCGTAGCAGGCAGGCAGGAATGCATACGCTATGCGCTCTTGAACCCAGATGCATGCAAATCCGAGGCGAGCGGGCGGCCGTGCTCCACTTTGAACCCAGCACATGTACAAATAAGCGATTGAATGCTGCGGCGTGCATGGAACCGCCGATGACAATGACTGACATGGAGGAATAATAACAGTGAAGAAAAAGGGCAGATTGCTGCAGCGCTTGCACGCATGCACACAAGCACAGACACGACACACACAAAATCACACGCGTGTGCGTGTGTACGCACACTTATGCGCACATACACACATACACATTGACACACATTTACCCAACCCCCCCCCATCACATACACGCACACCCACCCCCGAAGATATACACACACACACACACACACAGACATGCACACAAAACATTCACACCCACACACACAAATACACACACAGACACACAAGCGCATGCCATCACATATGCATCGAATCATCTCACTCGGAGTCTCTGAGATTCTGCTGCTCCACAATGTGTCTC
>NC_136935.1:38706780-38709280 GCF_949987615.1 Pollachius pollachius | reverse complement strand
TGTGTGTGTGTGTGTGTCTTTGAAAGAGAGACAAGGTGCAAACCAGGGTGGTTAGGTAGGTAGGTAGGTAGGTAGGTAGGTAGGTAGGTAGAAAGGTAGGGATGGAAGTGGGGGGGGTAGGAGGTGGAGGTTGAGGTGGCTGGTACCTGCTGGGACATCCTGAAGAGGAGGTTGTTGTCAGTGGCCGCTTGCTGCTGCCATGACCCCATGAAGCCCGGCTGCTCAGCGCTGGGCGGCCGCGTGCCGAACTGCATGGAACCCTCGCTCGACCCCTCGGCGCCGCGGCTAACGATGCTAACGCCACCCAGACCGCCGCCGCCGCTGGTGCTGGCACTGGGGGGGATGCTAGTGCCAATGCTAGTGTTGCTCTTGGAGGTGGAGGCGGAGGTGGACGTAGAGATGGTGGTGTGCGGGGAAGGTGGCCTAGTCTCCTCTTGGTCTCTGGGCTCGGGTGAGTCTCGGTCGCACTCGCTGCCTCTCACATCCAAGTCTGCTTCCTTGGACTAAAGAGAGAGAGAGAGCGAGAGAGACGGGGGAGGAGGGAGAGGGAGAGAGGGAGGAGAGATGAAAAAAATGGCTAAAGGTGTGTTCTTTATGGTCTCAGTTTGTTTCTTTAATTTTTTTTCAAGTTTTTTTTCTTCTTCTTCGACTTCTTTTTGGGATCCTTGGGAGGAAGATAGGGAGTTTGAGAGTGTGTATGTGTGTGTGTGTGTATGTGTGTGTGTGTGTGTGCGTGTGTGTGTGCGTGCGTGCGTGCGTGTGTGTGTGTGTGTGTGTGTGTGTGTGTGTGTGAGTGTGTGTGGATTTCTTGGCAGCTCTGGAGACAGGAGTGTTTTAGTGTATGTTGAGTTAATTCTCCAGGAGAAGAAGCTTGCGGTGGATTTCCTCAGGGGGTGGTGGCGTCTGTGGGTGGAGGTGGTGGGTGGAGTTGGGTCTAGGGGATGGAGGGGCTTTGTCCTGGACCAAGGGGCCAGAGGAGGAGGAGGTAGGTGGAGGTCAAGGGGGGCATGTGGAAGGATGGAGTTGACGGAGGGATGAGACGATGAGTGACACGAGGCAATAAAACGGGATAAAAATGGTAAACTGATGTTTTTTGTGATTGCTTGGAGAGCAAATGCGCACCCATTAATATGTAAACACATGCATGCCCCCAAACACACACACACACACCTACACAAACATTCACACAGACACATAAACAACAATGCGCGTACGAGGAGACCTTGTCTTTTTTGTCTGAGATTTTAACGGATGGAAGTTGTGTACCTTGAGGTATTACACTAGATCTCCTAACATATAAAACACACACTTATTACACAGACCAAACACATACACACACATGCACATATTTAAGCAAAAATCAAAAATATATATTTGTGCTATGAGTCATTATTTTTGTATTTCATCGTAAAATGGTAGTACAATTCACAAAATTAATCCAATGCAATGGTAATATAACTAAAATATTGAATAAATATTACAAGCAAAAATAATTGTAATATATAAACCACAAATTCCAAAACCTCAAAATAAAATTAAATTCAAAACGATATTTCAAAAAGCCGAAATTTTACAAAGCAAAAACATTAAATCCACACAAAAATCACAGCCTCAACACACCAAACACACACACCCACACAAACACACACACACAATAAAATCCCAAAGTTCCCATAAGCTCATGAAATTCATGCGTCTCTCTTACCATCAATTCAGTGTGTGTCCCAACAAAGTGAAGACCTGGTGTGGGAGTGAGCCACCAGCTATCCACTCCTCCCTGGCTTAGCTCTTCTGTCACTCTCTCTCTCTCTCTCCTTCTCTCTCGCTCTCTCGCACGCTCTCACTTGCTCGCTCGCTCCCTTGTCTCTCTCTCTGAGCCGGTCCCTCACTGTGTGCAGCAGCTACTGCCTGTCCGGACTCCCTCTCTCTCTCTCCCTCTCTTGGTCGCTCTACCTTACTCTCTCTCTCTCTTGCACTCCGTGAGTGTCTCTCTCTCTCTCTCTCTGCTTCTGCTCCTTACTCCACCGCAGCAGCAAAGCAACTGATCTCCAGAGCGAGTGGGAGTGTGTGTGTGTGTGTGTGTGTGTGTCGGTCCGTGAGGGAGAGAGAGCCAGTGAGTGAGAACAGCTCCGCGTGTGTGTGTAAGAGGAAGATAGTGTGTGTGTGTTCTTGTGTGTGCGTGTGTGTGTGTCAGCTCAACTGACTCAACCTCGCTGCTCCTTTCTCAAGACTCTCAGCGACATGACGCTGCGCCGCGCGCTAACACACACCCACTCCTCCCGCTAAGGACCAGAGAGAGGGGGGAGCCCGGGCTGTGTGTGTGTGTGTTTGTGTGTGTGTGTGTGTGTGTGTATGTGTGTGTGTGTGTGTGAAAGGGAGGAGGGGGGCCGCAGACACCGCCAGAGAGCAGCAGAGATGGGACAGCCCCCCCACTCTGCCTTATTACCATTTGCGCTGCGAGCGGCCAGTGCATTTCAGGCACAAGTTCTCCATTGGGACA
>NC_136935.1:38694280-38704280 GCF_949987615.1 Pollachius pollachius | reverse complement strand
TAGATAGACAGATAGAGGGACGGACAGACAGACGGATAGACGGATGGACGGATAGACGGATAGATAGATAGATAGATAGATAGATAGATAGATAGATAGATAGATAGATAGATAGATAGATAGATAGATAGATAGGTAGGTAGGTAGGTAGGTAGGTAGGTAGGTAGGTAGATAGATAGATAGATAGATAGATAGATAGATAGATAGATAGATAGATAGATAGATAGATAGATAGATAGAGAGATAGAGAGATAGAGAGTAAATAGAAATAGATAGATAGATAGATTGAAAAAGAGAGATAGATATATACATAGAGATAGCGATAGAGAAATAGAGAAATAGAGAGAAAGATAGATAGATACATTGGTAGACTGATAGATTGATATATAGATAGATCTGTATATAGATATATGGATTGATAGGTCTATAGATAGATATATAAATAGATCTATGGAGAGATAGATTGCTAGATAGATAGATAGATATACAGACAGAAAGAGGGATGGAAACAGATAAATATGCATGTGAGAAGCCCTGGAAGAGGGGAGAACCAGACGGAGGGATGGACTGAGGGAGGGACAGAGGGATTAAAACTATTATGGGACAGACCACTCTTCCACACCACCACCACCGCCAGCACACAACCACTGCCCGACACCCCCCAGGGCCAGGGACCATGTCCGGGCCCATATAATTAACTAGCGGCTCAGCTCTGGATCAATTACCAGACAAGCAAGTGATAGCCTAATCAATAGGAGATCATCAGGGTGCTTATCAGTGTTGCAACTCATTACAAGAAAAGTGTTTTGGGGGGCCCTGTGTGTTGTCTTGAAAAACGGTGTGTGTGTGTGTGTGTGTGTGTGTGTGTGTGTGTGTGTTTGTATGTGTGTGTGTGTGTATGTGTGTGTGTGTGTGTGTGTGTGTGTGTGTGTGTGTGTGTGTGTGTGTGTGTGTGTGTGAAGATGAACCCCTGTTACAGAACGTTCTGATATTAAATTCCTTACAAACCTTTGTTTAGCAAATAATCATGGGGTCTTAGGTTCATTCCCAAAATATTTAAAATACCTTTTCAGGACATCATCACAATCTATGTTTCCTTCCTTCCTAGCTTCCTCCCTTCCTAAGCCTACCCTGGTGTGCCAAATGTCGGCCTTATTCACCTAAAGCTGCCATCTTTGTTCCTCATTCAGGTCCCCCACCCAGATAGCGGTTGACAGCAGCTTCCTCAGCCTGGCCTCATGACAGTCCAATAGGTACCTGTGAGGTCATCTCTGGGGTCGACAGACCAGCAGAGGTCACCTGGCGACAGCACAGTGCTCCAGCCATCACCTTTGACCACAGGGTATCCCAGGTTGAAGGATTTTTTTATGGTTCTCTTTTATACTTTTACACGTTAACTCCAAGGACTTAAATTGATTCTGAATGTTTCAATTGACCAAATTATTCGTTTCAAAAAATAAAAAACGTAGAATATACTTTTTTTTTGTGCATTTCTGTGGTGCCTGTACGAGTGTGTGTTTCTTTCTGTCCAATCTGTCCTTCCTGTATTTATTTATTTCTTCCTGTGTGCGACCAGAGGGCCGCAGCGCAGCGCTGACTGCAGGCAGCCTCTGCCATAATGTGTCACCTCTCGTCTCAGACTTAAGAAAAATGTTTATTGTCAATGCCACGAATGCATGAGTCGCAGAAAGGGACCATTACACTAAATGGATCAGCCGTTTCAGCACATAAAGACACACACACGGTAAATGGCAACAGTGAAAAACCCCTCCAGCTCCTTCCACTCTGTGATGCTGCGAAGGAACCCCAAACGACTTGCCCTTTTCCCATCAAGAGCCTCTCTCGCCAGCGCTTCTCAAATGGCCGGGCATTAGGTGCGACAGCGGTAGTATGTCGCACCTAATGCACCCCCCCCCCCCCCAGCTTTATCTTCACAGGAGAGTAAGAAAACAAGTTCAAGTCAACAAGTGTCTACGGAAAGAGAGGGAGAGGGAGAGACAGACAGAGGGAGAGAGAGAGAGAGAGAGAGAGAGAGAGAGAGAGAGAGAGAGAGAGAGAGAGAGAGAAAATGCTCATGTCCAAATGTAATAATTATGTCTAAAAAGCACTGGCTCTTGCTGTCTATTTTTTGTTTTTTTCTCTCTGCTTTTTTTCTCCTGGTTGAAATCCCAGTTGAGAAAAAACCCGGGTGAAATTGCCCTTTCAGTGAATGAAGAGCGGGGGGAGGAAGAAGAATTTGAACAACAGACAGTAATTTGTTGCCGGTAGTGGTGATTATGTTTGGCAAAAATAAAAGATAATGGCTGTGAACGCAGTAAATGTCTCTGGACTGAGATCATGCTTTCACAGAGAGCAACCCGTCCAAAGTCTAAAACAAACAACCCATTGCAACAATTTGAAATGTCACATTCATTTGAACCTCTAACCTTAATTCCGGATGAGGTGAATTCAATACACAGGTAAATTTTATTAAATTTGTGCGGGAGTTAAGCTTATAACAAACAAAAAAAAACATTCCATGTTTTGTGTTTCAGAGGCAGAAGCACATGGTTAGCCTGTGTACTGTGTGTACCACGTGTATGTGTGTGCTTGTGTGTGTGTGTGTGTGTATGTGTGTGTGCTTACAAGTGTGTGTGTGTGTGCTAAGGATTGTGTGTGTGTGTGTGTGTGTGTGTGTGTGTGTGTGTGTGTGTGCATGTGGTTCCTCTAAGAGTTGAAGCGTCTACGTGTGTGTGTGTGGGAGGGGTTGTGTGCTTGTGCATGTGTGTGTCTTGGCCTCGTTGCGGAGGTGAGGGGTGGCTGCATGTGACATGGAACGGCGTGTTGATCAGACGGCGTTGGGGAGAACACTGTCCCTGTTCCCCTGCCACAGCGGGGCCACAAGCCGTCCCATGACAGCGGTGGAACAGCCCTCCGCTTGTACCAGACGCAGGCAGAGCAGGGAGGGAGAACCAGGGGGGCAGCGAAAGGTCCCTGGAGACGGGCGGGACTCATATGATTGTCACTGCTGGTGCAATGTGGCCCCGGTGCCGATAACTGCTGCTGAAGCAATCAATGAAAAGAAAAGGGAGTCGGGGGGGGAGTCAAGAATGTCAATTCTAAGGTTTATATGTTGGTGTCCCTGTGTGCGGGCGGTTATGAGTTGATTTTCCTTTTATGTGTGTTACTAAACGATTGCTAGTGGTGGGTCTCTGTGTCCATGTTTTTCAATAAAGTGAAGGTTAGGTAAGGGACGTGGAAATCGATGGGTTTACACATACACAAAAAAAAGCGAGATAAGTCTATGTTCAAAAAACGGAAAGACAGTTTGATCCGTCTGCACCCAGGCCCACACAGACTCACACATAAGGGACACGTGTATGTGGGTTTGTGTGTGTGTGGCTGTGTTTGTGTGTAGATGTGTGTTGGTGTGTGTGTACGTGTAAAGGTGTGACCACTGTTCCAGCCACTGACTCCTCGCTAATCCTGAGGTGCCTGACTGGGCGCTAGAGCATCTCTAGCTCTTTCCATCCCACGGACCCCCCCCACATGACATCTGACCTGGTTAACAACACACATACACACACACACGCACGCACACGCACACACACACGCACACGCACACGCACACGCACACACACACACACACACACACACACACACACACACACACACACACACACGCACACACACACACACACACACAGTACATCAAAAACAAAAGCATGTGCAGATAAAACACACACATGCATATTCACTGTCTCGAATCAAGACCTCTTACTTAACAAAAGTGACCGGATCTTCAAAATAAAGGCGTTTTTCTTTCTCAAATTCCCGAGGCTGTGCTGCTCACTTGAATAATCCCCCTCTAATCATCTCAGTGCTCTGCTCATCCAACACCCTCATTTGCTCTCCTTGAGTATCAGCTCCTCCCCCTCTTCCTCCTTCTCCTCCTCCTCCACCTCACCTCATCAGGTCTTCATCCCCACCCTCCTCAGCCTCCTCCCCCCAGACTGTCCTCTCTCACTGACCCGTGGTCCCCCCCAGTCACTGGGCCTTGTGTCTCCACCTGCCATGCCCCTGACAGCCAGTAGCACCACCACCTCTCACCCACCCCCACCCCTCCGACCTCCGACTCACTCCCTCTCTCTCTCTCTCTTCCTCACACACACACCTACATGCATGCACACGCGTGCACACACACACCCACACACAGACACACACACACACACACACACACACACATACACACACTGGTAGCGCTTACCCCTTCATCCTCTCCATCATCCCCTGGAGAGGAGACCGGCTGCCCATCCGGAACGCTACCGTGGCAACCCCTGCCAGCCCTGCCTCCCTCCGTATCCCCCACACACACACACACACACACCCCATCCTCGCCCAGCCCCGGGCTGTAGCGATGCTTTGGACAGGGTCCTTAGTTACGGGTGTCTCCACTCCTCTCCTCTCCTCTCTACTTTTCTTCCCCTCTCCTCTCCTGTCCTTTCCTCCATGCTTCTTTTTTTTCTTCTTCTTCTTCTTCTTCTTCTTCTTCTTCACTCACGGCTGCTCTCCTCCCTTTATCCGCCGCCTCAGACTTATCTCTTCTGACCTGACTAATGTAGCTTTACCTCTCTCTACATCCCTGCTCTCTTCTCAGTCTCTCTCTTTTCACCTCTCTCCTACTCGCTCTCTCTCTCTCTCTCTCTCTCTCTCTCTCTCTCTCTCTCTCGATGTATCTCTCTATCTCTCTAACCCCACTGGTAGAGAAAAAAGGCTTTTTACATTATTATCATTTTGATGAAAAAAAGGGGTTGAAATCCAGGCAAAGTTTGCAAGTAAGGTCAGACTTAGTATGATGTCAAGTATGCAGCCAAGCGGTACCTTTGGTGTCTTAGTGAGTGAGGCGGTACTATCCCCAGTGTGTGTGTGTGTGTGTGTGTGTGTGTGTGGGTGTGGGTGTGTGTGTGTGTTCAGACCAATCGCGTCCTTTTAATGTCTGAAACAGCAACACCAACGAAACCTCAACAACCCACCCTGCACCGGCGAAACCTCCCCAAGCGTCCCAAAGCCTACAACTGCTTTTAATGTCAGCCAGAACAACAATGACCTCACACACACACACACACACACACACACACACACACACACACACACACACACACACACGCAAAAAGACAAACGTCCACTCAAACATACAAACACACACACACACACAGACAAACGTCAACTCAAACATACGCACACACACACACACACACACACACACACACACACACACACACACACACACACACACACACGCACGCACGCACACACATACATACACACACGCACACACAGTGCTGGGGCCTGGCTGGTCCAAAACTTGCTGTGTGCCATCTGAGTTCTCCCTCACACAAACAACAGAAAGGAACCGAGGCCTGGGAGAAGGAGGTCTGGGCGGGGAGACATGTGTTTCACATCAAGGCAGCCAAAAGGCTTTTATTTACGGCACAAACATGACAAGCAACACAAACCGCTAACTACGCGACAAACACACAAACACCCGTGGCCCCGCACGGCCAAAACAAACAGCTCCCCCCCCCCCCCCCCCCCTCCCCCCTCTGGATCCCGCTCCCCACCGTACCCACGGAGTGTTGCGGTCATGCGACTCATATAAAACACGAAACATAAAAACAATTGACACGCGCGAGTTGAGCTCATGATGTCACCCCGTTCAGAAGTATCGCTTTCAGATGTCCACACGAACGCACCGCTTTTCTTTCAAATCTCCACGAGTGTGAAAGCTCTACGGAGGAGAAGTTTAACAATATATTCAGACAGAGTGACGACGGAAGTGAAAGAAAAAGACCTGACCGTCAGAAGCAGAAATCGGGCGATTTAACACAAGGACACAGGTGGACAGAATCCACCAACACAAGGACACACAGGGACCACGAGAAAGACGTGAACTGGGTTTTAGTCTCTACTGTAGTCTAGTTTAGAGAAGTCTATTATAGTCGACTGTAATCTAGCAAAGTTCACTTTAGAGTCTTGTCATGTTTACTGTAGTTTCATCTGATCTAATCTTTCTGCTCATTATTTTATAAGCTTTGACTCTACTCTCTGAAGACTAGACTATTTCTGTAGACTGTACAAGTTCATAGCTGCATTGCTCCTCATGCTGGAGTAGTTTAAACAACTGATTTGATTACCAGTGGTCCCTCATTTTCCTCCAAACCTCAATGATTGAGTACTATCCCACAGATTTGGAGACCCCAGCTGAGCAGATGGATGTAGAAAGAAGAAACAAAGATTATTAAATAAATGGTTATTATCCAGACATAGGGGTTCAAGACGTTTATTGTGTGTGGTTTTAGTGAGTTTATATCAATTCATATTAAAGTATGTAGGACACCACTAGCGTTGAAGGCTATGTTGAGTGATCCTTCCACATGCTCACACACGCACACGGACACACACACAAACACCCACACACACAAACAGACACAAACAAGCTCTTTACGCTAAATCTTAAATCTAAAATCTAACCTTAAGCTCTTAAACCCAAAACTCAAACCCCTAAACATAAACCTAAAAAATAACCCTTATGCCCTAAACCCAAACCCTGACATCTATCTTTGGGATATAACCTAACCTTCAACCCTAAACCCTCCCAGCTAAACACTCTAAACTTAACTCCAGCTTTCGCTGTAACAAATTACTCCAATGTCCTGACTCTTCACTCACAAAAACAGAGCTGCCTACTTTTTGATACGAAAACACACCCTGTCACCTGAGTGTATCCATCTCATTGCTCAGAGAGAGAGAGGGAGATAGAGAGATAGAGCAAGAGAGAGATAAAGAGCAGGAGGTCCTTAGCGTTCTAGGACTAAAAACGTAAAGGGCTGTGATGAAGGGATGAATAGAGAGAGGGACGAAAACCAAGAACTAAATTATTAAGTGACACTTCTACTCACTTTGACACACAAACACACACACGCACACTCTGACACACACACACACACACACACACACACACACACACACACACACACACACACACACATTTCAGGGCAGGCGGGGGAAGGCATTAGAACAGTTAGCCCCCTGAATGAACCTGACAACTCTGCTACATGCTAACCCGCGTCAAAATCATCAAGCCAAGGCCCGGGGCTCTTAAAAATTTTACGCGCCCGCTTGAAGGGACATCTCGGAGCAGGGGAGGCTTTTTGAGTGTGAGTGGCCCTGTCATCACAGCCATCGCGGCCAATAAATAAGTCAACATGAGGGGGGAATGGCTAAGCAGCTTCCCCACAGAGTTGACAGCACCTATCCACTGTTAGTGTGTGTGTCAGCATAACAAATAGGCAGGTTTTATTTTGAACCTGTAACCACTCGCGTGTGTGAGAGTCTTTGTGTATATATGTGTGTATGTGTGTGTCTGTTTGTGTGTGTGTGTGTATGTGTTTGAGTGTGTGTCGGTCTGTGTTTGTGTGTGTGTGTGTGTGTGTGTGTGTGTGTGTGTGTGTGCGCGCGTGCGTCTGTGTGCGTGCGTGTGTGTGTGTGTGTGTGTGTGCATCAACATGTGCCTGAGTGCACCTGTGTGTGTATCTGTGTACGTGGAAGGGGGACATTGGGTGAATGCGTTGGTGGAGGGGAAGGGGATGTATGAACCATGCTCCTTGCACCTTCTCCCCCATCCGAGGATGTGCCCAAGCGGGTCCACGGTCACTTAGGACCACCTGGTCTTGATTTCCTCCAGACCGGGCTGGAGCACAGGGTCGGATCCTCGGCTCTAATGACTAAGGAGCGGCGGCCGCTTGTCCTCCGACATGTTCCAGGTCCTGTGTTCCTGCCTAACAAGGCAATCAACACGGCCGCTCGATTCCCAACGGACTGGCCCTCCGCACACCCCCACCCTCCCCACCTCCTCTCATCTTCATTGGTCAGGTGGCTCGGCTCGGAGTTCACAAGCTCATCTTTTATTTGTTGGTTCGATAAAGGGTCCCTTGGAACGGCTGCCGTCCATCAATCCTTCATGTCAGCTCGGTGTGTCTGTCGGTTGCATCATCATCATCAGCGTCCTCCTCCTCGTCATCAGTGGTCCATGGGTTGCATCAACAGGGACTCAGTGACGTGGTGTGATGTACGCTGACACCTAGTGTTCTCCTGCACACCATCACAGGGAGACACTGGGGGGGGGGGGGCTTTGATCACACAGCCAATCCTCAAGCGCCTTTGTCTGAAACCATGAATGTGTGAGTGCTGGATATATCATCGGCAGTGTGTGTGTAATGCGTGTGATATGTGTGTGTGTGGGCGCATCTGTGTCAGTCTGTGTAATGAATGTGTGTGTGTGTGTGTGTGTGTGTGTGTGTGTATGCGTGCATTTGTGTGTGTGTGTGTGTGTCTGTGTGAAAAACTGGGTGCTGGTGCTGACAAACACACTGATACACACACATACAACGCATAGTCTATGCTCATTGTCAAAGCCTCTAATTGCAGTGGAGCCTTCTTTAATTAAGACACAGAGAGACCTCCTGGGTCTACACTGGCACAAAGAGAGAGAGAGAGAGAGAGAGAGAGAGAGAGAGAGAGAGAGAGAGAGAGAGAGAGAGTTTGTGTGTGACTGTGAGAAAGAGAGTGTATGACTGTGATTGTGTGTGTGTGTGTGTGTGTGTTGTGGCATCCCGCTCCTCAAACCTTGGCCCGGGTGGGTCCGAGGTGTAGTCATGGACAGCGTATACCGCCGCCACCCACTAACCGGCGACAGAGAGCATCACTTCTCTCCGCCCAACCAGCGAGATTGGGGACACCTGGCCGGAGGGAGGAGAAGGCCAGGAGGCCATCGTAAAAGGAACACGAGAACTGACGACAAGGAAGAGCAGGAGCGAGTGGCACGAGGGAAGCGCTCGAGACCACATCCGAATAGAGGCTCACGGAGACCCTATGTATAGTGCATGTGTTCCCTGTTTTTTTTTCCCTGAGAGTTTATTGTAATAAATGCAGAGTTCGGCTTAACCCTGACTCCGAAGCGTGATTCGTACCTTGAACCCCGAGACATTGAGGAGCGGGTTACCACAGTGTGTGTGTATGTGTGAGAGTTTGTACCCAGTAAACCTTTAGGACACAAGCCACGTAATCAGAGCCTTTAAGTTCAACAATGATCACAGGATCACACTAGAGACTCCTTTCTAAAGACTCACTTTAGTCACAGAACATGAGACATATTCTTTAGTCATGAGACAAACTATAGGGAGCTTGTCTGTGTGGCTAATAGTAGAAACATGCTAAAACCACATACATCCACTCCAAGCATGCTAAGAAACACAAAGATTGAATAGAAGCGTATGGCCATTCTGAAAATGAATCGTAGCGAGAATGTGATGTAATGGTTAATTTAACTTGAGGCTTGCTAAATGGTAAACAAAATGGCCGCCCCACTGCTGCTCCTGCTGTTGTTGCTTTCACAGATTGATAGTTTGTGTTTGTGTGTGTGTGTGTGTCTGCTAAAAGCCACCACAAGACATGTGACACAAGCTTCCTGCGGTCTTTCTTTCCTTCCTTTGTCCACCTCGCTCCCTCGGTCCTCAATCAATGGTTCCTTCTTTTTTTTCCTTTCTGCTCTTTTCCTCGTATTCTGTAAAAAAGTTTCTCTGTGTTTTTATCACTCTTGCCAATTTGGAAAGGAGCCGCGGTCGGAGACAGATTACACCCAATCGCATATCAAACCTAATCAATCACCTGCCCCTGGAAGGCATCAGTCTCCCAATGAATAATTACAGCAATCCAGTTAAGAGCCGCCCGTGCCAAAACGTGGCCACCGCTGCATCTCAGACAGCCACAGTCCAATAGATAGAGGAGAAGGGGTGGTCCAAATGGCATTTTTTGCCCCTTTGTGTTTATGTGCCTATGTTTATGTATTTGTTTATTTGCACAGTTGCGTGTGTGTTTATGTGTGATTATGGGTGTATGTGTGATTGTGTGTGCATGTTTGTGTGACAGTGTTTGTGTGTGTGTGTTTTTGTGAGAGTTTGTG
>NC_136935.1:38679280-38684280 GCF_949987615.1 Pollachius pollachius | reverse complement strand
AAGACACACAGACAGATGGAGATCAGATAGGCAGAGAGACAGACAGAGGGGAGACAGAGACAAAGACAGTGAGACACAGTCGGACAGAGCATCTGGCCACCCCATTATTAACATTTCTCTAAGCAATTGTGTACTTGTTTCAGGATAATATTTACTTTCAGAAGACCTGTTATAGACATTTTGCTCAGTGGCACGAAGAGAACGGAACAAAACTGTCCACGATTGTCCACAGTAAGCAACTGTGACAAGCGGCTGGCATGCCTGAACGCTCCCTGGATGCAGGGGAAATATGCACAATGTTTGATGCTAAGCTCGTGCCTGGCGGCTAATGTAGCGCAGCAAAAGGCCCTGTGTCGCGGCAGTTGTTTTCCATAAAAAAAAACACCATAAAAGGGAAAAAGTGTTTGTGTGCGAGCCACACTAGAGGGATGATATGAAAGCATTTTCAGGTCTGGAATGCCTTAGGAACAGTGGTGCTCACGGAACAGTGGGGGGGGGGAGGGGGTACTTTGTGAGGCAGCACACAACAAAAGTTGCACGTTCGCCGACGAATAATGACCTCCCAGATCGTGGCTGAGTCCTCACAATGAGAGTGACAGCTACATGCTTAAACAATTAGCCTCTCATCCCCCAACTGAAGAGCATCCTGTTCCGTGGAAAGAAAGCTGTGTGTGTTATATGTGTGTCCGTGTGTTGTGTGTGGCTCTGTTTAGGATTGCGATTGTGTATGGGTGTGTGTTCACCTCAGATTATGTGTTTGTGCGTGCACGCATGTGTTTATGGTTGTGTGTGCGCGGGTGTGTGTGTGCGTGTTTATTTGTGTGTGTGTGTGTGTGTGTGTGTGTGTGTGTGTGTTTGTGACAAAGTGCCTCTCTTGGAGAGCAGAGCTCTGATTGTACAGACAGAGTGGCTGTGTGTGATAATGGTTTCCATTAACCTGGGCCGAGACGAGGGCCCTCCGAGACTCTCCATTCATCCCTCACACACACACACAAACACACACACACACAGCACAACAGCGTATCTTTTCAGCGATGGATGTCACTTCTTCTCTTCGCCGGGTTTCTCCGGATAAAGAAAGCCCACCTCTACAGTGTTATGGTAGTTATTCAGCGCATGTCGGGGCCCCTGTTTATAGCAAACACACACGCGCCATAATAGCCCAGTGAGAAAGCACCTTTTCTTCCTCCAACTTCCAGCATCCACAAAACCGGCAGGTCCAGGAAGCGAGGGGTGTTGGGGGTGTGGGAAGGGGGGGGGGCAAGGCCAGAAGAGGGGCAGAACATAAACCGATGCAGCAATAATGACCCCCATTCTTTCAGTCATGTCTCTGCTCAGACCCACCCACCCGCCCCCCCCCCCCCCCTCTCTATTATATCTCTATTATGTACTTGTAAACCAATGCTAGCTCTTAGCGCTGGCACAGCGGCTAGCATTAGGCGGTGGCAGAGCGGAGCGGTGGCCGCAGCTAGCCGTGTGTCATGTAGCTGTGAATAGGAACAGAGCAGAAAGTAGGAGCAGCAATTATAGCTAAGAAGCCATTAGAGAGCAGAGGGCTTCCTTAGGCTCGCCCATGAGCGGCTAATGGACTGTCCCCCTCTCTGGGTGGGTGTGCGTGTGTGGGTGTGTGTGTGTGTGTGTGTGTGTGTGTGTGTGTGTGTGTGATTCTCTCGCTCTCCCTTGGACTCTCTCTCTGTCTCTTTCACCCACTCTCTTTATTCCGGTCTCTTTCCCTCACCCTCTCTCTCTCGCTCACTGTCTCTCTGACTCTCTCTATCTCCCTCTCTCTCTCTTTTTCTCTCTCTCTCTCGCTTTCTTCCTGGCTCCCTCTTTCCTGTCAATTTCGGTTTCTCTCCAACTCTCCTTTCCCTCCCTCTCCCTCCTTCTCTTCTCTCATTTAAATTTGGTGAATTAAGAACTTGAAGAGTTTTGTGTGCATTTTCATTTTCAAGGACGAATACAGTTGAAAGCTCTTTCTGGAAAGTTCCTGAAAGCAATCCAGCCACCTGTAGGCTTGTAACTAACCCGGGATTGGAGTGGTAAGGAACTAATTTGGTGCTGACCGCTAACGACAGTGACATCATGAGTTGATGTTAAAGGCTTCAAGTTTTTGCTAATCTTCCTTAAAGGTAAATATATGTTTGTAAAAAAAGACTATTCATGGTACTTGGAACTATGAAAGTGGAAAATGTACATAACTAAGTAAGTTACCCAAAATAGAGTTTATGTACATTCCAACAATTAACTTTTTCAAACGTTGCTGTTACTGTTAGCGCTAGTGGCAACTGTGGTCTGACCTAATTAAGACACACAAGAGATCACATTGGCTCATGTTACAGCAAACTAAAACGTGATTGGCTAGAGGTTTAAGAGTTGAGTACACTAAGAAGTGGACACCATTACAACATAGACATGCATTATATAATAGGTGACTATACATTATGCATATACTCAGGTCTGTAATCACACATGCACACGCCAGCAACACATTCACTCAACTTACATACTCTTTCCCATATAATTAAATATCTAAGCCCTGTTAGCCCACACGTGTATATAAGTCTTAAAGCAACAAAGCTGGCATTAGCATTTCATGGCACAGGGTGCCTCTTACGTTAGCCCTGGGCATGGCTGTTGGCCTCCTATCTCACATCACAGACATAGATAAAGTACTGAGAAATACAGAGCGAGGGAGAAAGAGAGAGAGAGAGAGGGAGAGAGATAAAGACATTTCTTGGTGATCTAAATTAATCATGCCTTGTTTGTGACAAGAGAGGCTTGTGGGCCAAGCGCAGGAGCATCCTGCAATGGTGCCATGCATAGGGACCTGTGTGAGGGCCTGCTAGACACGCTCACTGAGGTGTCTTATGGAACAGGGTAGGGATAGAACACCAAAGGAACCATATCGGGAAGACAATAAACAACATGAAAACGATATACGTCGACGAAATAGGTTGTTGGTACTCAAAGACGGATGTTTAATATCTTTTGTCACTTTTATATATGTATATGTACAGTCTGAAACAGATAATTGGAATGTTTAGGTTCAAATGAACTGTTTGCTAGAGAGCTCTTAATCTGAGTTCAGTTATTCCGCTGCCCGTATCTGGTTTCTGTGTGGTCACACGACCCACGGCCAGTACAGGGTTAAAAGGCACGGAGGACCATATTTGGAAGGAGCAGTGCCCTTCTGGCGGTAATGCGGAAAGAATAGAAAGAAGGAAAACAAAGAACAAGAATGGCTAATGTTAGTTTTTGACCCTTGACCTTTCACTTCAATGCCAAATGTCCTATCTGGTATTAATAGAGTAAATCTTTGATTAACCTTTTTTATCCCAGCTTATTTTATCATATTTAGATAAGATAAGCTATAACCTATCCTGTTTATTTGTTTTCCTGGGCCAATTACACAATGATTATGAAGACTAGTGTTTTACCTTTTTAAATTCTAATCCAAAAGTTTGTCTTAATAAATCTCTCTTGCTCAATCTCATTCGCTCTGTTCTTTCTTGCTCTCTCTCACCACTCTCTCTCTGTCCCTCCCTTTCTCTCCCTCCTCTCTGCTGTCTCGCTCTGTCTCTCTCTCTCTCTCTCACCCTCTCTCCCTCTCTCTTCTCCCTTTTCTCCTTTTTCTCTCTGTTCCTCAATCTCTCTCTCCCATTCTCTCTCACCCTCTCTCCCTCCTTCTCCCCTTTTCCCTCTCTCTCTCTCTCTCTCTCTCTCTCTCTGTCCTCTCCCTCTCCCTCTCCCTCTCTCTCTCTCTCTCTCTCTCTCTGTCCATCTCCGGCACTGGCAGGCTGGCTGGCCGCCTGGCCGCCGTCGCGCCCGCCGTGGTGACAGCGGCCCAGATGTCAATCAAATTAGTCCCCATTTGTATCTGATTTGCTCGCGTCGTTCGCAATATCCCCCCATTAGCCGTGATGGGGGCGGCGATGGCAGAGAGGGAGGGAGGGAGAGGGAAGGGGGGAGAGAGAGAGAGAGATTTGATAGAGAAATGCTCTCTCTCTCTCTCTCTCTCTCTCTCTCTCTCTCTTCTGTGAATGTCATCTGCCCACTTATGGTGCGTTCCGGTGGGACACAGAGGAGGAGGCTGGGAGAAGGAGGAGGCGGGGGGAGCACAGAGGAGGAGAAGAGGAGAGGAGACCCACTTCGTTCCGCAGAGTGTCTTGCTGGCACATGCAAATAGGACAGCGGCATCATGGGACCCGGCGGCGTGGGTTTTAATGGAGTTGGAGCAAACTCATTTTGCAGCAGAGCGGAGGATAATAGTATCAGGATGTGTGTGTGGCTGTACAGTGTGTGCACGTATCCGTTTAACCTGGTCCAATTGCACAAAAACTTTATTTCATGAGAAAGATGTCTCCAGCAGGTGAGGTCCTCTCAGACTCTTATCCTCACTGTCCCTAACACTTTACTCACCAACGCTGCATCCAAGCAACCTATTTTATGCACAAGGGTTCACCACTATGAGAGCGAGACACTGCTGAACACTCACACAAGAGAGGAAGAGATAGAAAGAGAGAGAGACAGAAAAATAAAGAGATGGAGGGAAGGAGAGGGAAGGCGGCGGGAAGGGGAGGGAAGGGGAGGGAAGGGGAGGGAAGGTAAAAAGGTTGTCTTGATTGATGCCGCTTGATTCAATTTCCAGCATGTGGAGACATACATTTTCGGGGCCCTGGGGGAGGGATGGGTTTGGTGGTGGGAGGGTGGAGGTGGGGCAGCTGGGTGTCATCCCTGGTGCCAAAACAGAGGATCGACAGGAGGCTGAGGAGGCGTGTGAATGTGTGTGTATGTGTGTGTGTGTGTGTGTGTGTGTGTGTGTGTGTGCGTGTGCGTGTGCGTGTGCGTGCGTGCGTGCGTGCGTGTGTGCGTGCGTGTGTGTGTGTGTGTGATGCAAGAGGGGGTGTAGTTGAGCCAACAACAAAGAGTGGGGATGTTTTGGAATTGCAAAACAACATTGTGTCAATATACACTTATAATACTTATCTGTGTCTCATAAG
>NC_136935.1:38664280-38669280 GCF_949987615.1 Pollachius pollachius | reverse complement strand
GGGGGGGGGGGGGTGGGGGGGTGGGGGGGGTGGGGGGGGGGGGGGGGGGGGGGGGGGGGGGCAGTCCGTTCAAATGATCCATGAATGCTGTGTGAAAAGTGTGTGTAGTTCCGGTGGTTTTGTTTGAGGTCACCACCATCTGTCTTCCCAAAGTGTGTGTTGATCAGTCCATGCAGTTGCGCGTGGCTTTAACGTGCACTTACCCACGTGCACGGGCAGATAGCCCAGCGATCATGAGATGGAAATGGATCGATCTTTAAGACACGGGCCGGGAAAATTTGATGGATGACGCCTCGCGCACTGCTGACTGATACCATGCAATTACACACACACACATACACAACCACGCGCGCACAATCCGCTTCCTGTTTTCTCCATAAATCACATTCCTCACAAGACAAAGAGCGTGACACGGGAAGCAAGGTGTGTGTGTGTGTGTCTGTGTGTGTGTGTGTGTGTGTGTTTGTGCGTGTGTGTGTATGTATGTGTGTGTGTGTCTGAGTCTGTTCATACGTGTGTGTGTGTGTGTGTGTATGTGTGTGTGTGTGTGTGTGTGTGTGCGTGTGTTCCTGCATGTGTATGTGTGTGTGTGTGTCGGTTCATACGTGTGTGTGTGTGTGTGTATGTGTGTGTGTGTTCTGTCTGTTCATACGTGTCTGTGTATGTGTGTGTGTGTGTGTGTCTGAGTCTGTTCATACGTGTGTGTGTGTGTGTGTGTGTATGTGTGTGTGTGTGTGTGCGTGTGTTCCTGCATGTGTATGTGTGTGTGTGTGTCGGTTCATACGTGTGTGTGTGTGTATGTGTGTGTGTGTGTGCGCCTTGCGTGTGTGCATACGTGCGTATATGTGTGCATGCGTCCGTGTGTGTAGCAGTGAGAGAGCTCCTAAAGGGCCCCACGTTGCAGCAGCAGAGGAACACACAGGACAACGGGGCCACTGGACGCCTCTCTGTGGCCCCTGGACCCTGTCCTCCCACTCTGCTCCTCCTCCCTTCCTCCCCCTGTTTCATTGGGGGGGGGGGGGGGGGACATTAGGGAACATTCCTGGGACATAGCTGCTCCTCCGCTCCGGGCACGGCAGTAATCCCCTACAGCTGTGACCTGGACTACCCTCCCTCCCTCCGTCCCATCCCTCCATCATCAGGCCTCTTTCCATCTCCCTCCCGTCCTCCCATCCTGCCTCTCTCCCTCTCGGTCATTCCATCCCTCTCTCCCCCCTCTCTTCGCCATCTCTAGCCCCCCCCTCCAGCATCCCTCCCTCTCTCCCGCCACCATCCCTTCTTCACTCCACCATCTCTCCATCACCCCCCCAACCCCCCTGTTTTCCCACTCCCTCACTTCCACCCCTCCTCCTTGTGTCTGTGTGTGTTCCCCAAGCTATACCCAAAAAGCAACACATGTAAACAAGGGCAGTTGAGGTGACAGTGCAGTTGATCAGCCTAACGCTAAAGCCTAGCCATTTTTCTATGGTTATGTTAAAAGCGCTGTGCACACATACACACATACAAATATTCGTTCACCCCTCAAAGAAAAAGTGCACTACAGTCACCAGCAGTAGATAAAGAGACAGTGACACACACACACACACTCATACGCACACACACACACCCTCAGAGAAGCCCCTCTGGCTGTACCCCCAAGCTCCTTTGTGATACCGGGCTGAGGGCCCGAGGCCCCGGCATCACAGGCCCAGACCTTGGGGCCCCTAACATGGCTGCCGTGGTCTCCTTTGAGACCCACTGTGGCTCCTCTCTCCATATTTAATGCTGTAAGAGAAGCATGTCAGGGAATACTGTTCAGGGCCCTTTATAGACAGACACCATGAATTATGGAGGACGGTGGCAGATAGAGATATAGTGTAGCTACGTGCAGACCTTGTCACTTGCAAAGCAGCCAATAGGAGTTACGTAGAAAGTAATTCAGAATATGGTTCAGTTATCAGTTTATTGTGATGACCACGGGGCAGTATAAAATAGCCAGCGTATCGGTTGTGAGTCTCTACAGAGCCTCAAGTATATTTAATTCAATATGTATGTGTGTGTATTCGTGTGTGTGTGTGTGTGTATGCGTGTGAGAATCTGTGTATGTTTGTGCAAGTGTGTCTGTGTATGCCTGTGCAAGTGTGTGTGCGTATGTGTGCGTATGCATACATTCAACCAGGCTCATGCTCATTAAGAAAAGGAGTGTGTGTGTGTATTGCAGACGTGCATGTGTGCACGAGGAAGTGAAAGTGGTGGATCTCTATGGCAGCAAGGGTGTCTCGGTGCGACCGGGCTGGAAACATTTCTCTCAAGTCAACGTGACCAAACCACTCTGTGGAATGTGGTTCAGAAGCCCCCCCCCCCCCAACACTGACAGACAGGAGTGGAGCTAATAAGCCCTGTCTCATGGGGGTATTGCAGTGTGTGTGTGCGTTTGTGTGTGTGTGTGTGTGTGTATGTGTGTGTGTGTGTGTGTGTGTGTGTGTGTGTGTGTGTGTGTGTGTGTGTGTGTGTGTGTATGTGTGTGTGTGTGTGTGTGTGTGTGTGTGCGTACATGCGTGGGTGGCTGCGCATGTGTGTCTGAGCGGTGATCGGATGCAGAGGCACAATGGAGCACAGGAGTAAATTAAAACACACTTTAATAAAAGTGACCAGAGGTAAGGCCTTTAGGCTGTCACACACACAAACATAAACACCGGACGCGCACACACACACACACACACACACACACACATGTACACACACAAACCCGCACACACACACACACACACAAATAGACACCACATTGCCATATTCATAAACATATTATGCTTGCCCAATTTACATAAGGACACAGTCTATGTGGCCATATGCAAATAGACACATAAGCTCAGGCACACACACATATATACACACGTACGCAGACATGCGCACACCTCTGGGACCGGATGGAGAGGAATGTTGACAGACTACAAGAAAATGACCCAAAGGAGAGAGGGAGGATGAGGGGAGGGGAGGGGGAGGAGGGGAGAGGAGAGTAGGTGAGAGGTGAGAAGATGAGAGGAGAGGAGAGGAGAGGAGAGGAGAGGAAGAGGAGGTAAAGGAAGAGGAGAGGAGAGGAGAGGAGAGGAGAGGAAGAGGAGAGGAGGTAAAGGAAGAGAGGAGGAGAGGAGAGGAGAGGAGAGGGAAGGGGAGGAGAAGAGGGGTTAGGAGAGAAGAAGAGAGTAAAGGAGGGGACAGGAGAGGAAATGAGAGGAGAGAAGAGGAGAGGATATAAAGGAAGAGGAGGGGGTTGTGAGAAGAGGAGAGAGGAGAGGAAAGGAGAAGAAGGGTGAAGAGAGGAAAGGAGAGGAGAAGAAAGGAGAGGTGAGGAGAGGAGAGGAGGGGAGATGAGAGTGGAGGTAAGGGAGGAGTAGAGAGGGAAGGAGAGGATACAAAGGGAGAGGAGGGGAGATGTGAGAAGAGGAGAGGGAGGAGGACAGGAGAGGAGAGGAAGATAAAATTAAAAAAGCGGAGAGGTGTAGAGAGGAGAAGCAGGGGGTATGGACATGATAATGTTTCTTTATCAGCTCCATCCAGACAAGGTGTCTCCTCGCAACATTTTCACGTGACTTAAAGGAGACATATTATGGCGTTTTCACAGCAAGTAAACATAGTATTTGAGTTCCAGAAAACATGTTTTTGAAGCTGTATGATGGATATAGCTTTTAGGAAAAAAAATCTCGCCTACCGCTATTCCCCTCTGTTTCAGTCCCTTCAGAATGCGCTGTTTCTGGTGTCTGAAGCTTTAATGCAAATGAGCTGCTACCCATTGACCAATGAGCTGTCTGAGCTAACCACAGCATGGAGGAGAAGGGATTGTTGCAGTTTGCTGACTCCTGGAGTTCTATATCTATATAATATAATATAATATAATATAATATAACATAATAATAACAATAATAATATTATATATGGGTATTTATATAATATTATATCTAAGATCACGGCCAAAAGCTATGTGCGCCTCGGAGGATATTATGAATCATAAAGACTGCATCTGACGTCTCTGGCACTTCCACAACAAGTAAAGACTCGTAGTGGGGGTTATCTCGGCCATGGTTGAGAAGAATTGGGGAAAAGGAACTTTGGCCTTGACTCTCTGAAGTACATGAAATGCGACATGGAGGAGAAAGGGATTGTACTCCGGGAGCTGAGCTGCCGGACTGCCGCCGAGCTCCCTGCGCCGGAGCTGCCAGACTGCCACCGTCGAAACCATTCGGGGAACTCGGCGGCAGCTCAGCTCCGGGAGTACAATCCCTTTCTCCTCCATGTCTCCACCTCCGGCGGTGGGAGGCAGTCCGGCAGAGAAGGGGATTGTACTCCCGGAGCTGAGCTGCCGCCGAGTTCCCCTCCACCGGAGCTGCTCGTCCGCTGGTCCACAGAATCTTAGCTATACTCTGATTGGAGGGGAGAGGGGAAGTGGTGAGGTAATATTCAACTGTGCCCCCTTCCTACGTAGGAGGGGGCGCCGGAACTGACTCACTCGTTTGGTAACTGTAGGCGGGGTACTTTCAGAAGTGCATATCTCACTCAAAAAATCATGTACAGACTTTTTTCAAAGTTTGTATGCGTGTTGGAGCACCAGAGACCCAAAACAACACCCCAAATCCCAGGAAAAGTGTTGTTTTCATAATATGTCCCCTTTAATATTCTGTGTCTCAAATAATTTGTTATTGACTTTACTTGACTTAACAACAAAACTAACTCAAAATTCAATAAGGAATATTAGAACATTTTGGTTTGTTACATACATTTTTGGGGTTGTAATAGTTTGTACTGGCGCATGTTGGTTTAAATTTTTAGAGTGACCCAAAGATGGAATAGAATCCTAATGTTTTAAAAGATGCAGAGTGTGAGCATACGAAGGATTTGTTCTCTGGCTTTGTTTAGGCCGGTTTGACACAGACATTATAACTTTATTATCTGTTCTGCGCTCAAGAATGATGTCTTCTTGATATCAGGCTCTTGATTCTCAACAAACAATTTGCTAATTCTCCATT
>NC_136935.1:38644280-38654280 GCF_949987615.1 Pollachius pollachius | reverse complement strand
TTACTTTCCGTTGCAAGGCCCGTGGAAACAATCCCATTCAATATACAAGTTGATAAAGAGATGTCAGGTTCTTTTTTTGTTTGTTTGTTCCAAGCCCATCCTGATAATCAGAGAGTATTTATTTAACTGCGCTTTGACAAAAAGGAAAAAACACACCAAGCCGTGATGGTTAGTCAATGTTAAGTCAAACAATCATGAGAGGTGCCAAGATGTTGTCTGAAACCACAGCTGTGGAGAATGTGAACTCTAAAAAACTTGAGAACCAGACATTCCTCCTTTATACAGCTTTACATCCGCTGAAGAGTGTTCTTGCAGTGGTACATAAGGCACCAGGTTAGCCCCTGACAGTTACCCGCACATTAAGCCCACGACCGAAGGCTTTAACCTTGCCCATTGAATATTTCTTCTTATCTAAAGCAATAAAGTGAAAATACAGATAATGAGAAGAGGAGCTAATTTGCTTAATTATAGCTTTTTAAGTAAAGGATTAATAGATTAAATCCAAGTGAGACACAGATTATGAAACAGAAAAACTTAAAAATGGTGATTAAAAATCGTATTTTTCCCAGGCAACCCATTGGGCTGCCATCATCAGCCGCCTAGCTAGTGTCCTGGAGCGATTGTGGTCAGAGTGGAGATAATACCAACTATCAATTAAAGAAGAGGCCAAGAGAAAATTTGAAAAAATAATCAAAAGAAATCTGCATAACAACTTTCACTCTTTGCTTTACACAGCCCACCAGAAAACAAGCATCTAATCACACTGTAAGACTTTTCCAATTGCCTTGCCAATAGCGTGCGGTCCATGCGATTTCCCATGCAGTGTGTGTATGTGTGGGGAGGGTCTGCTGTGTGTTTTTCCATTGTGACAAGTGAACTCACAGTGGGGGTAATTAAGGGTGACGTGGAAACAGACAGAAGGTTCCATACCGCATGCACTCTCACATACAAAACCTTGCACTTATGCATCGCCCCACACTCCCCAATGCCCACATCTCCCACTGTGGCTTCATGCTTTCTTTTGTGTGTCTGCGTGTGTGTGTGTGTGTGTGTTTATGTGTATCGGTATGTGGAGTGTGTATATGTGTGTGTGTGTGTGTGGGTGTGTGTGTGTGTGTGTGTGGATGCATATCTATGCATCCGGATGTCTATGCCTATGCACATGCATCTTTCTTTTGTGCGCATCTGTGTGTATGTGTGTAAGGGTATGTATACATCTGTGTGCATATAAATGCTTGTGTGCATCCATCTGTATACTCTGTGTGTGTTTGTGTGTGTCTGTGTGTGTGTGTGTGTGTGTGTGTGTGTGTGTGTGTGTGTGTGTGTGTGTGTGTTAGTGTGTGTGCACATGTGTTTACCAAGCCACGGATGGCTTCCCCTTCAGAACCACAGAGCTGACTGAATATTCTATGCACGTGGGGACAGTCCACAACACCGCGTCCCCCCGGTCCCCGCGGCCCACCCGGTCGGGGCTGTCTGGACCCTCTGATTTGGACCGGGGGCAATCAAGCAGACCCAGTAAACAATGCTCCGCGAAACCACTGCAAAATCAGCTCCTTAAGTGTATTCCTTTGGTCCCACTGGGGAATATAATTGTGTGTGTGTTGGTGCATGCATTCTTCTGTGTGTGTGTGTGTGTGTGTGTGTGTGTGTGTGTATGCATGTGTGTGTTTGTGTGGGTGTAACCATGCATGTGTGTGTGTGTGTGTGTGTGCGTGTGTGTGTGTGTGTTTGTGTGTGTGGGCACGTCCCTGCTGAGCTGAGAGGATACAACATGCGGGGACTATTAAATATATCAAGGGTTTAATGGGCGACGCAAGACGGCTGCTTGAAGATGGCGCACTACGTTGTGTATTATTAGGAAGACTCATTAGAACGATGGCTGACTGAGAATATATTTATGTGTGTCTCCCCTCGCTCTGCTCTAATGCATATATACATATTATTCTCATATAGTTATCATATAAGTTATATATGTAAATGTTATATTGTTGTATTTGGGAAAAGTTTGTATGTATTTATTTTTTATTTATGTTGTTGGTTGTTTGAGGAGTTTGTTTTCTCAAATATGTCTTAGATATTGTTTATTGTTTCCTCACACGCGCAGACACACACATGCACACACACGTCTCTATGGCTTCAAAAGCCGAAAACGGGAAGACAAAGAAAAATAATAATAATAATTTTCAGGGACAAAAAATACTACCAGCTATTTTATCAGTGATTTTTTTATTTTTCCAAAACTCTTCAAAGTCAACTTTCCTCACTGAATGATCAGTATCCAGTCAGTAGTCTCCAAACCAGAGGTAGACCACAGAGAGCGAAATAGTGAGAGAGAGACAAAGAGAAAGAGAGACGCAGAGAAACGGAGAGAGACACAGAGAGAGATACATTGGCAAATGATTATGCTGCTGAAAGCATCTTATTATCAGTATTTATGAGGGAGTACGCCAGCCCAAGTAATGACAGCTTCACTCCAAAGTGCCACTCTCAATGTGTCTCCTCCACTCTCTCCTCCTCTCTTCTTATCTTCTCCAACATCCTCTTTGAACAAACTCCAGTCTGCGTTTCTCCCATTCTTCCCTTTTTAAACACACATTATTGATTCAAACGCTCTGTGTCTACAATAGCTATTCAGAATACAATGTATACTCAACACTTCAACACTATCATACATTGCTTCATATGTTTCATCTTCCCATCTCTATGTTGTACTATGGTGTACTGACACCTTTCTAAACACTTCTAGCTTGTAGACTCGCATACCCCAACTTAAGGTCATTACTTGCTATGAGGTCCACTACACTGCAAATTATAACATTGTTCTAATTTAGACCTATGAGCTAACCTAACTCAGTTTTTGTCATAAACAGAGTCGTTAATAAAACTTGATTTTAAAAAGTTATCAGAAATTTTGGTTTGTGTGAAACAACTGTTTCACACATGGCCGGTTTAATTCAGTGATAGCTTATACCATCAGTTTCAATAACTTATTTGGTTATGCCTGGAGGGAGTGGGCCCGAATTTATGACGTCTGGGGGACAATGCGGTTCTGGGGTTCGTGAAAATAAATGTATGCAGTTGTCCTGACGCTCCAAGAGTATAAGCTATTGAGTCTTTGTTCATATATGAGTATCTATTTGGCCCACTCACCCTGGACGCTACACAAGTATTGTAACGTTACCAAATAGTGTGGTAGATTCAATGTTTTGCATTAATGCCGACTGGCCAGCACACAGGTTGAAATGATTCTGCCTGCAACCGGGACCCAACTTAAACCCAAGGACGGTGTGTTGAAGTGTTGCAGTCTCTATAGCTTCAATTACCGCTCCATTGTCAAATCAAGGTTCAGCCAGTTTAATAGTCATCCTCACACAAATTTAACGCAACTCTTTAAAATTTTTGTGAAGGTCGATTTTGAAATATTTTCTAATATAATCAGAATCAAAATAATGTCGCTGATACTGTTGCCAGATTAACACAGTACGGCAGACTTTCTTCACTATTCATCACTATTCCTTTATTTTGTAATGTGTTTTTAGATTCTTTCATGTATGGTTCCTTGCTTTGAAAAAGTGTCAAAATTCCATTTTGATCTACTTTGTGTGTTTCTTTACAGGACAGCGGTACACTTGAGCCCATAACTGAGGAAGATGGTCAGGCGAAACATCTAATGACAAAGCCAAAAATGATGAAAATTTGAACACAATTCAGTATATGTTTTTCATGATTTGTCAAAGTAAACAGCCAAAGACACTAAGTCTTCGTTTTTGCAGCTAGAATATTCACTTTGCTTTTTGGGTTTCCTACTCAAGCTTGAAAAGTTTATCTAACTTAGCAAATTCAATTGTACTACAGTTTTACTTAACAAGTTTTCATACTTTTCTTAAGTACTGATAACTAATTATATTTCACATTGTAGCATTTGGCCACTTCCATTACATCTCAGAGCTTCTTAAGCTCTCATAAACATGCTTGACACAGCATTTACAACAATAATGTCATTTCGCCAAGGAAAACATGGTAATTGGAAAGTGACTGCTGCTCATTGTTTAAATTAAAAGTGAAAAGTTCAAGTCTATGGTTCAAATTTTGGCCTGAATTATTTTATTTGAATTATTTTGTTTTTCTTCTACTCAGACAAGGTGACATCATCGCCTAAACATAATTTTAAAGGATACATACCATAAATCATAATACATTACATAATTATTCATTTATCTTAACTCTTTGCTGAATTGTGCTAACGAGGTAACAAAAAGTTTCTTTCTGCTTTTGTTGATCAGTATCACAGTCACATACCAGAAACACTGTTTCCCCTTAGACAACATTGAATGCCCCAAATGAAAGACATTGAACTCCTTAGAACTTGATGAACGGTTTTCCTTTTTTCATTCTTAAATCTGGTTCTTCGCTTTCAGTCACAAATATCAGATAAGGTCTCGGTAGTAATCATCTCCTCTCATCTAGGGTGGATCCCGGGGGACCAGGAAGTCTTGTTATTAGTCTGAATCCGGGGCCCCGGGGCCTACGAGAGGCATGAGATATTTGACCAGAGAGAGAACCCAATAAGGGCCCATCGATTAGCAGCTGGGAGCGTCATATTGGACGCACACACAGATGGCTAGGGATAAATCTCTTTTTTGTTTTAGTTCTTTAAACCCGCAACAAAGACTATCTAAACTGAGACACTTTGAGTGGGGTTTTGCTAAGAAAAAGTTGTTAGAGTTAGATTTAGAGTTGTGTCTGCTTCTCTGATCTCTCGGTTGATAGTTCACATAAAGCGCTGCGTTTCTTTGTGCTCACCGGAGAAAAAAAACGGCTCAAATGGGTGCTTGAGATGGTATATGTTTTCTTATTCAAGCTGCTATCTATTAAAGGACAGATGAAAAGCTATTCAAAAGTTTAAATGGTTGGGCTCACAACGATATGAACCACTGCATGATATCTTTTTTTGTAATTGTCAAATCCAACACAAAGACAATAAGATCGACACAGCAGAGCAGAAATCGTGGCTGTCATTCTCGGAGGAGCCTCTTCCCTCTCTCTACGTCAAAAAGTTGTATTTTTTAATATCTTCCATACCTACCGCTTAGCGAGTGGGAATTACCACATTTGCATTGAACATATACTAGTGTGCCAGTGTGTATTTGTGTGTATTTGTGTGTGTGTGTGTGTGTGTGTGTGTGTGTGTGTGTGTGTGTGTGTGTGTGTGTGCGTGTGTGTGTGTGTTTGTGTGTGTGTGTGTGTTTAAGCGTTTCGTATTTGTGTGTGTGTGTGTGTGTGTGTGTGTGTGTGTGTGTGTGTGTGTGTTTGGTTGCCCGTGTGTGTGTCTCTATAATATAAATTGCCTGCAACTGGATACATGGGACTAGGGGGCAAATGGATCTAATGGTGTTCTTAATGCTGGCTTTGAATAATGAGGCCTTTGTCTAATAAAACTGGAAAGCCTCCAAATACCTATAGGGACCTCAGCTAGTTAGAGCAATAACAGTCTATCAAAAGAGAAAGCAAAGTGATTACTTAGAGGGTAATAAATACAAGGCCTGTGTGGAGAGGGCCGGGGGGTGAGGACATGGGAGGGAGCATGGGGCGAGAGATATATACGGACAGAGGGAGAGGGAAAGAGAGAGAGACGAAGAGATTGGGGGGGAGGGAGGTAGGCAGTGTACCCAGCACCAGATAAGAGCTTTACTCTTCTACCTTTACCAATTATATTTCACGGCTCTCTAACCTGCGGGTTCAACGCGCCACACATTCCAGACACAAGGCAATAAGTAAAATGGTGGATAAACGCGTGCAAGGACTTCAATGGGAACGAGGCCACCACACGTCTATGAAGTGTTCAGGAAGGTCAGGCGCTGGGGGAAGTTGTCTGAAATCACCCGGATTAGTGTTCAGGTGACTAACCACTGAGAAACACACGTACTTATAGTTATAAGTTAGAGAACCCTCCACAGGAGTACTCAGGGACGATTTGAAAAGCACTTGAGTGAACACGACTTCATAATTGCTTGGCAATTCTTCAACTGCTTTTGAAATACAGCGACCAGCAAGGAGTTGCAAACAAAGAACACGTGTATAGACTTCTATGGTGGTCAAGGGCAGACTCCACACTCCAAACGGAGCATTCTAAATGACAAGATAGCAGTTGAAGATAGAATGTCAAGATTGTTTTTTGAATTATGAAGAACGGGTTTGAAGAAGAAAAACCCAATCTGGTACACTTTGAATGCTTCACCCCTTCATATTCACCCCCCCAACACGCACACACACACACACAAGCAAACGCACACACACACACAGCCAATCTCTCTCTCTCACACACACACACACACACACACACACACACACACACACACACACAGGACCAGACCGCCTAGAGTGTCCAGTCCCACTCCCAGTGTGGCCTTAATGGCAACGCAGGAGGAGCACTGAACACAATAGCACCCAACATAATTTACTGAGGAGAGAGAGGGGAGAGAGACACAGCGGGGGAGGGAGAGTGAGAGAGAGAGAGAGAGAGCGAGAGAGAGAGAGAGAGATAACAAGGTAAAGAGGGATAGAGTGATGGAGGAGAGGGTCCCTCCAAAAATTGACCAAACGGCAGTACGACAGTGACACAGAGCATTGCCCTCTGGGGGAGGTGGACAGGGGAAGAGAGGAAAAGGAGGACGGGGTGAGGGAGGAGGGAGAGGCAAAGGAAAAAGAGAAAGAGGGGGAGGAGGAGGAGCTAGGTGACAAGAAGTGAGGGATGGTCTTCATCAAGATCCCAGTCTGATGGACTCCTGGCAGGGGTCGGATTCCTGCCCTGCACTAACTGCCCTGACCCTGTGTGTGTGTGTGTGTGTGTGTGTGTGTGTGTGTGTGTGTGTGTGTGTGTGTGTGTGTGTGTGTGTGTGTGTGTGTGTGTGTGTGTGTGCGCGCACACACATGTGTGTGTGTGCATGTGTGTGGCTGTATGCGTGTGTGTGTGTGTGTGTGTGTGTGTGTGTGTGTGTGTGTGTGTGTGTGTGTGTGTGTGTGTGTGGTGTGTGTGTGTGTGTGTTGGGGGGGGTGTGTGCGTGTGTGTGTGTGTGTGTGTGTTTTTGTGCACTTTGGAGTAGGAGGGTCTGGGGTGGTGAGTGGGTTGAGATTAAAAAGTATTGTGTGGTTGCTCTATCTCTACTGACTCCTCAGCGATTCATTGCCACCCCAAACCCTCCAGCCCACCCTGTCCTCTTACAGCCAGTATAGTCACCAAGTTCGTCCCCTCTCCTTCCCACCCTCCATTTCAGCTAATGTAATAAAACTCTAGCTAGGAAAGGGAAACTAAATGGCCGCTGTATTGGTCTTTCATGAGAGGAAGTCAAAGATCAGTCTTCGTAAGGCCCTCCATAAGACATTTCATCTAATGGGTTGGATTACAGCATTAATGTCAACAGAAACCCTTCAGAAACCCTTAATTTGTTTAAAGATATGTTTTGAGGTTAGGTTGGGGTTTTCACAGTGAATCAGGGGAGGTCATTTGAGCCAGGAAGCCATCACTGTTTAAACAATTAATTTCCATGAGGATATGTCGCAGAATGAGTTTTACAACAAGAATTGAGACTTATGTTGATGATTCCTAAGCATTGAAATTTTAATTTAGTATTACTGCATAGAGGACTGCAGTTTACTAGGCTGCGTTATATTTTTTTTGCAAAATTTATCAAGGCAGAGTCAATGTGTGATTGAAAAAACAGAGAGACCAACTCACCCAGATGAACCACTCACATCACAGCCCTACAAGGACAAGGAGAACTGTCGCTACTCTGGAATCTCAAGTCGCCATCACCACAAAGAAAGGCACCAGTATACACTCACGCACACATACACACACACACACACACTCAAACACACACACACACACACACACACACACACACACACACACACACACACACACACACAAACACAGACCCAGACACATAAACACACACACACACACACACACACACACACACACACACACACACACACACACACACACACACACACACACACACACACACACACACACAGAGATGGAAATGAACTTTTTTGCCCACCAGCCACTGTGGCAGGTAGATTTAAAAATCTACCAGCCACTCATCTTTTTTACCAGCCACTTTTTATACGCTATATATTTTTTTAATATATGCATACATTTTAAACACTATAACAGTAACAATAGATAAGAAAAGTGTTTTTCATACACATCATTTTTTCCATCAAAAGTGATTTTTACTGTAAGTAGGTGCTACCAAGGAACTGAGTTGAAAATGTTACACTCTTACCGCATATGATAAACAATACGAAGGTATCTGCCATGTTAAGTCATGTTTATTACAAAGGTGTTACGATGACAAGTTTGGGGATAAATCATCTATACAAAGTATTTTCAATAAAAAACAAATTGACATATTGACATAAAACAACATGCATGGCTTCACCATCATAAGCCAATAGGAACATTTATTTTTTAGTGCACTGGCCTTTTCATTTCTTCAATTCAACCAGATGTATAATGAAATTTGCCCCTATAATGCAACAGATATATCCTCTCGGTATAGGAAGACTAATACTCACAGACTGGCTTTTGTCAAAGGAATACCTGGTCAATGATGGATTTAATATGGACACAAACGACTAAACATTGGATCTTTGTATGGATTTATATAAACGTTACGGGATGAATTGATAAGCTCCTGTAAGGGCTACGACGGCACGGATGACAGCTGATTTGGAATGGAACAACAGCAAAGTAAGGAACTCCGACGTTTTTACTGTTCAATTATTAATGTTGTTTTTGAACGAGTATTGGAATACTCGCTCGGAATATACAACAAGTATTCGAAGCCTGTAAAATGGTATTCGGGACAGCCCTACGTCTTAGCACACACACTTGACATCTGTTTTGACCAGACTGACAGAAAGCAGCTGTTTTCCAAACAAGTGAGCAGAGCACTAAGGTTACCCAACATGCTAGTTTTTCGACAGCAACAAAATATTGCATTAGGCCTAATAGAAAATAAAAAAATAACTTACGTGCAGTGCCATTCGAAGTCTTGAAATGGCCTTCTTTTTGGCAATTGCGTGTGCATTTCGAATTAGTAGACCCATACTATCAAGCTGGGCTGTTTTGAGGCTAACGAGCGGCCTCATCGCTGTCGTGGTTTCGGGCGCATTTTCCCTTGGCAATTTTCAAAACGTGAAGGTGACTTTTTGAGGACTCGTGGTCCTTCACAGCTTCCAATTTTAGGTTTTGTGTCCCACTCACAAAACTATTGGACCTGTGGCCATCCGGAGCATGTTTACGACAGAGAGCACAGAACATTGTCTGGCTAGTCCCGTCAAACACCAGCCAATCACGGTGTTGCCCACTGTCGATGTTGCCATCTCTCATTAAAACAACCCTTCTTTTTGGGGATGACAGGCGTACTATCATCTGCCACCTGTACCTGGCCTACACTCTCCTCAGCTGTTCTCTTTTCTCCGGTGAGGAAATGCAACATTGCTTTCTCTAGTAGTTCTTTCTTTATATGTCAATAATTAGCCTAGCATACTATACCAAATGTTGATACCGGCATATTATCTCTATGGTTACCGGTATATTATCCCGGATGTTGACAGTCGCATTTCAGCAAAAGAGGCGTAGAAGAAGAAGGGGGCCGGATGTTGACAGTAATGGTTGTGGAACTATGCAGCGCCGTATGACGAATGTATTAAATATGCAAATTTGATCGGACCTGACTGGAAAGTATTACCCGACACAGTGGCGGGTGAAGTGACTGAATTCACCCGCCACCATACAAATCCACCCGCAAAGGGCGTGTGGCGGGTGTTAATTTCCATCCTTGACACACACACACACACATACACACGTAAACATACACATACAGACACATACATATAAAGACAGACAGACAGACAGACAGACAGATAGACAGACAGACAGACAGACAGACAGACAGACAGATAGATACAAACACACACACAC
>NC_136935.1:38519280-38639280 GCF_949987615.1 Pollachius pollachius | reverse complement strand
TGGGAATGACAGAGCGGCACGTATGTGTGTGTGGCTTCATAAATGTGAGTTCATAAATGTGTATGTGCATGGATGTACCACAGACACACACTCACACTCACACACCTGCAGAGACAAACACACACACACACACACACACACACACACACACACACACACACACACACACACACACACACACACAAGGGGCACACCAAATCATTTACATTTACATTAAATGCATTAGGCGCTTTTATCCAAAAACAACTTACAATCAGTATGTTTGTCAGAAGAAAGAGAAACAACAATATATCGCTGTAGGTAGGTACAGTAAGGATGTTCATAGAACAAGTGCCATTACAAATGCTAGGTTAACCCAATCATCTTAAACAACAAAAATAGCTAGGATGAGATGCTACACAATGCGTGCCAGGACGTACCAGGACGTACAACAAGCAATAAGTGAGTACATTAAGGGCCAGGATGTAGAAACATACAATATGTGCATACATTAAGGGCCAGGATGTAGAAACATACAATATGTGCGTACATTAAGGGCCAGGATGTAGAAACATACAATATGTGCGTAAGAGGTTGTTTTTCTTCAGAGAGTAAGGGAAGAGGGGCGGGGGTAAGGAGGGAGTCCTGGTGAGCTCTGAACAAGTCTGTCTTTGGTGAGCGACTCTGCAGTCCTGACATCGGCAGGGAGGCCCTGACTTTTTGTCACACACACACACACACACATATATTCAAGCACATGCAGAGATACACCAACTGCCCAAAAAAATCATACACACTAAACGCAAACACGTGTGTCACATGTTTTACACATATACAACACAAACACAGCGTTCCTAATCTAAGGTAGGCAGACAATAGCTTGAATATCAGACCACGGACGCAAATCTAGGAGCTGATGTCTGGAGATTCCATCACAAGAAAAAGAGAGAGAGAGAAGGAGAGAGAGAGTGAGAAAGAGAGAGAGAGAGAGAGAGCGAGAGAGAGAACGAGAGAGAGAACAAGAGAGAGAGAGAGAGAGAGAGCGAGAACGAGGGAGAACGAGAGAGAGCTGTGATTCTCTCGCTCTGCGTTCAGGAACATTGAATACAACTTCATTCTGCAGTAGAGCTGGAGCAGGAGGGAGCAATAAAGAATAAATTATATCACATAACCCTATACCTCCCAGTTGGGCCATTGGGATACAACTAGACTCCTGTTTATTCCCTAAGTCCAGAGAGTCTGGTATTTCCATAGTGAGGACATGAATTATTTCCTCGTCCTGTGGAACAACGTATGGATTTCAAGTGAACTGTAATTTCCCTCTTAACCGGACCCTCGCCACCAAGTGTCACTTGTAGGTGTTTATTTTACACTTCTGCCAGTAATCAGTTCTGGACCAAATCAATTAAGGCAAGAGAAAATTACAGTCTGGACCCAGCTATCACAACTGTGTTTTAAAGCAGGACCTTCTTTATCTTGCAGTGGCTGCATTTCTTTAAAGCTGAGAGGGGCATAATGTACTCTGTAATTTCCATAGTTTAAACAAAGAAAGATTTAGAGGGAGTGTCTGTTTTCTGGGTGTGGGGATATTTTCAAAAAGGTGACTTAGCAGGAGTGGTGATGGCGGGGGTGGGGGTAATTATTCCTATCGTTTCATGCTTTAGAAACAAGGCCTTCCCAATGGAAGAACGAAGAAGAAAGGGGCAACATACAACCGCTTTACACGTTGTTTCACAGTTGAAATGTCACACATAGCTTCAAGTCAGATCAAACTGATTAAACCGTCGTTTACTCCCCCCCTCCCCAACCACAGACACACACACACATACACACCACTGTTGCTGTTGCGGTCAGCAGTTTAACATCTTTCAGAGGGCTCACCATAAATCTCGGGGATAGTACACGACCCCTGCACATCTTGCCTGTTCATTTCAACGCCATAAAACGAATTCATTACGACTTGCTACTTATTACGCTATTTTTAAAATTGGAAACACAGGTCCTAGATTTTGAATATGTCTTCCCAGGGAATTGAAAATATTTGATTCCCTCATACTTGTGTGCAAGGGAACGAAGAAACTTAATTAATGTCTCGCATATGTATATTGTTTTATATCAAGTGGGTCTCCTGCTGGGCTTTTTATTAAATTAGGGGGTCCAGTGCGATCCAATTTGTTTTCAGGAGTTTTTCCCTCCTCGCGTCTCTGTTGAGTCGCTGTGAGTCTGCGCTGTTCCGCCGCGGCTTCGGGTTACATGCGTCCCGTCCCATGCCGTTTCATCCCCTGCCATCTCTAGGTAGGATACACGGCCCCTACGCCCACTCTCCAAATATTACCCTTTCTGCCAGGGCCAAGACACACTATCGCTCGCTGTGGATTCTGCTGGGGGACCACCCCCCACCCTCTCTACACCCTCTCCACACCCCTTCCTCCACCCACCCCAGCGGCACTGGCAGAGCATAACCTCCCAGACCCCTGATGACCACAGCACTGCTGTGGGAGAACATGATGGTGGAGGAGAAAAGGGAGGGGGCTACTACTACCACCACTTCTACTACTACTGCTACTTCTACTATTACTACTACTACTGCTCCTCTTTAGTCTGAGGAATTAAAGGCTCCTGGAGGGCCTTCCTTGTAACAACAATGGTGCATGAAGGAACTCATTTCAGAGCGTTTGAAGGAAAGTAGCCCTTGTTTGCTTTTCTTTGTTCCGCTCTCTGCTTCTCACTCATTCTTTATCCCTGAAGTTAAGAACCTCATGTTGGGGTTGACGCACCGTCACGCCACTGGTAGTCGAGACACACCAGAAGGCTTCCCAACGTCCAGATGAAGTCATTATGTTGCTTAATCGGTTATGAGTCGCGCAGCACTTATTTTGTAGATACCCCAGTTTTGATGTTATGCTTTGATCTCAGTCTTAGTTGTTGAAAGTCACTTTGTCTGAATGATGTAATTGCCATTGTGTTTGATAGATAATATTAAATGCCAGCAATTACAAACCAAACAAAGCATAAAAAGCGAGAAGTTGAATAATCTACACAATTTGAGTGCATGAGTCTGTGTGCGTGTGTTTGTGTGTGTGTGTGTGTGTGTGTGTGTGTGTGTGTGTGTGTGTGTGTGTCTGTGTGTGTGTGTGTGTGTGTGTGCATGTTCACGCGCGTGTGTGTGAGTGTGTGCATGTTCGCGCGCATGGGTGTGTGTGTGTGTGCACATTCGCCCACGAGTGTGTGTGTATTTGTGTGTTTGTGTGTGTGTTTGAAGGATAGCAGGCCCTGATTAGCTGGTTCAGTTCTGCTGGATAAGTAGTCTGACAACCTCTACTGCTGCAGCTCAGGACGAAGAGTTACCTCAGGGCTAACAGCGTAAAACCTAATAAACAATCCTTCATGTGTAATATGATGCATGTTAAGTGGGTGCTAGTACAGCAAATGTTAGCCTAAGTAGGCAACAGGTTGTCCTTATTTTGCAAATGTTTGTTTTCATTTGAAGCTTTTGTGCAAAAGATAATTTCATTTTCATTCTTGCTATTAAGTATATTGAATAGGAACACATGCTTAGATACTTCTAATCACTGCATACATAATGTATAGCAGACATATTTCTATGTGGAAAAATGTCATGTTTTCTAATTGAAAGGAACAGAAGCATAAAGACACTTCATAGCCAACTGATACATTAATCAAAATGAGGAAGACAGTCACGCATACCTTAACATATGTGACAACGTAATAGAATTATGGATTGCTTTGAGAGCTGGCGCGTCTGGAGAGAGAGAGAGAGAGAGAGAGAGAGAGAGAGAGAGAGAGAGAGAAAGAGAGAGGGGGGAGAGAGAGGGAGAGAGAGGGAGGGAGAGACAGAGGGAGAAAGAGGGAGAGAGAGAGAGGAGGGGGAGAGTGAGTGTTTGTAGCACGGTGATAAAAGTAATCAAATGACAGTGCAGGAATGTAAATTGGCCCTGCTCCCCGTGGCACCAGGAACTGCACGGGCCATGAAACATTACTGTCACGCACTTCTGGCCCGTCCAAGAAATTATCTAAAGCGTGGAACGCATTACAATAATAACAATCATTCTTTTAAAGAAAGGAAGCATAGCAATTTGTAATGGGTACAGTTCGGTCCTTCAAAGTTCAATGTTCCCTCCGTCTATCTGTATTTCTCTCTCCCCCACTCTCTCCCCCTCCCTCTCTCTCCCCCCCGCTCTCTCTCTCCCTCTCGCCACAGTGCCGAGCAGAGATGTTGACCTGAATACATCTGACATGATTGTGCTTCTTCTCTTGCTCACACTCCTCTGTCATAACTTCTCACCCTCTCATTCTCTTCCCTGAGTTCCCCTACTAGGAAGCATGGCATGAAAGAGCCATACAGTACAGTCCAAAACACAGGGAGTAGAAGCAAGGAAGGGAAAGGAATTTTGCGCCATTGCTTTTTGTGACGGGACTGACATTGCACTTAATGCATAATATAAATCTGAAAATACTTTTCTCGAAGAAACACAGATCACCATTTCAACTCCAGTTTAAACCAACAAATATAAACTGTTCAATTTATAGTAACTGTCACAACAAATGAGTAACATCCCCAGGAATGACTGGATCGAATTAAATTAAGATTGGATGATATAAAAAACAAGAGAAGGGAAATAAAAAAGGTCAAAGAAGTTGTGTCTTCAGGATATGAATCAGTATGAAGCTCAGTCAGGCCTGTACTTTATTAGTAATGGAGGATAGCGTGGCTGCCAGCAGTACTTTACAACAACATTGTGAATAAGAAGGGTTTGATATAAGATAACACGTGTATCAGCATTCATCTTGTTGCACAATATCCAATGGCCTCACCAATGACAATATGAATGCTGTCTTTATTTTACAATTTACATAAAGTGTGGGGATTTCTTTTTATAGCTGCCAAGCACTAAACGTTAACGTTCCTCAGATTGTTCGCTGTTCTTTTAGTCAAATATTTCTCGTGAGATTTTATTTACATAATTATGTGGTATTGTAATAACAATTATGAGATTACAAGGGACAGAACACATAGTACAAAGTTCCAGCTTCATAAAGAAAACTTAAATTATATTTTATCCAATCAAAGTGGGATTGTCTGAGTGGATAGGCATATTTCAGGTATAGGGGGCTTAAGTCTACTTCTAAAAAGTATATAACATATTGGACATGAGAGAGCTTGATAGGGAGAAGGAGTTTGTGTGTGTGTGTGTGTGTGTGTGTGTGTGTGTGTGTGTGTGTGTGTGTGTGTGTGTGTGTGTGTGTGTGTGTGAGAGAGAGAGTGAGATACCAAAAAAATCGGTGTTTTTATATCGCCTAAATAGCCTATATAATATATAAATATGTAAAAAAGTATATAATAATATAATGACATGACCAGCCTGGACATAGAAATTTTACAAAACGACTTCCCCGTGGAGTATGTAGGTGTTAAAAAGTGAAATCGTATTTACCATTGCTGCATATTCTTTCAGAAAGACCCTGGTTCTTCTGCTTCGAACTTCTGCGTTCTCAATGATATGGAGCTCAACTTGGGGACTTTCTCCTCGTCAACACTTTCTGTTCACAGAAGATTTCAAAGTAGTCGTCCTTCGAAAACTTGTTCTCGCGAATGGCAGCTTTATAAAACTCTCTTCGCGGTTGTTTTCTTTCGAATCACCCCAGAGTCAATTCAGGGAGAAGACGCGCGTGCCTCGCCAGAAGACGGTATTTTGGGGGGGAAGCGTCAATTCTCAGAGATATTGAAGGCTGATACTGACTGCTTCTCCTTCTTTCTGGCCACCAGACACCACCAACTAAGTAAAGAAACAAATCACAATTAAACCCCGGGTTATAATTAGATGTCGTACCTGGACAAGTACAAAAGGGGAAGCAGATAAACTCTCCCCTCACTCCTCCAGGACAGACAACTCCTCTCCACTCCTACACTGAATGCCGTTCCGGGTGGCGGTCGATGCGGGCTGCAGAGAAGAAGGTGGCTTCTGTGTGATAAACGTTCGGTCAACCCAGCGTGTTCATCTTGGGTCTATAACACGTCGTGTGTGTGAATGTAACCCGAGTGACGGTGGGAGCTTGGTTTGATTCGCGATGTTGTGTCAGGGTCAGGAGTCGCGTTTGAGCGCGACAATGCGTCAACCGCACTAAATTTAGTCCGTCGATGTGGAGACCGCTAAGTTTACCTGTGGAGTCCCACTTGGGACAAGGGTCATGGAGCTGTCTGTTCAGCTATCAGGGATGTCGCCTATTAATAATAATAATAATATTAATGTTTTAACAATAATAAAATATTAAGACGAATCGGTTTTCTTAAAAATGTATTGGAACGATTACATTTTTTAGGCGTTAAATAATTGTTTTTTTTTTATATAATTTGAATTGCTATGGCCAAATAACTTTTTTTTGCGCATATATGCACACACCACCACACAAGTTTATATGAACATCCTTAGGCCTCGTTAAAACAAAAACAGAAATGTTTAAAGAGCATATCTTCTTTGTGTACAGAGCGGGGATGTTTAAGGACATCATTCCCTCCTCATTTTCGGTCCCTCGGGTCCCTCACAAGCTGGAAGACTCATCAATGTTTCATTTTAAGAGGATTTGCTCAACATTTGACTCAGACATCTTGATGGACCCGACTGGGGAGTGGGCAGGCTACATATGCGCATTTATGTGTATGTGCAAAAGGAAGGAAGGGGAGGTGGAGGACGAGGAGAGAGAGAGCGAGAGACGGGGGGGGGGGTACTCCTCAGAGTGTCCTGCTCCTTGGCTCCTTCACTTCAGGGTGAGAGAAGCCCACAACCCGAATCCCCAAGGCAGTCGTTTCTATCAAGTTGAGCGTCTGGAAGCCCCCCCGCTCGCTTGTTTGGTCAAGGGGTAAATAATAGATCGGGGATTAGTCTTGTCTACGATTCATTCCAGGGTAACAAGCTACCGGCGTCCCACGATATGCATATTCATATTCTTGGCCAAGGCCGTCTGAGAGCAAGGAGCATATGCTTGTTTTTCAGAAGCTTAGAACGCTAATTAAATGAGATATTACATAGTAGGTGGGCAACAAAATACCCATTTAAAAAGGGTTGCCTGTATGCATTTTTCCCTCTGTAATCCAGCTGATGTATTTATATGATTTTCTTTAATTATTTTAAGCTCTGTCATTGTTACAGAAATACAGTTTTTGGCAATCATTGTTGAAGTAAAATGTGTATCTACAGCTGTGTAACTTAAACCTGACTGACACTATTTTTTAATCCATAACTGTTATTCCAGTTTTTTTATTCATTGCTATTAAGACGGTATTGAACATAAGGTTTAAACACACTTCATTACATCTAATTAGTTTATAGCACCAGCCAATGAAGCATGCCATGCTTGTTCACATCACGCTTGTATTTCACATCAGAGGAGTTGTGTCAAAACTGATTACCGTTGCTTATATATAGTCAATATCGTTCAATAAATATTTTAATTGAAATGTTCAGATGGAGAAATCACTGTCTACTGCTAACTGGATCACTGAAAAGCCCCCTTTCACTTGCAGACAGTCACACACATGCACACAAGATGTGCATAGACACACAAGCACCTACACCTACAGACAAAGGGACATACACACAAAAACATAGAGACACACACACCCAAACATACAAACAAATACCGCACACATAAAAACACACACATAAAAATACACACGTGCACGCACACACACACACACACATACACACGTGCACACACACACACACACACACACACACACACACACACACACACACACCCACACCCACACCCAAGCACAGAATCACCCCAAGCCACCACCAACACAGCCAGGGAAGCAGTCTTGGTAGAGAATGTGTATATTGGTTCTCGTGACAACCACAGGCTGAGCACTAATTATCCATAAGGGACTATTGATAATGAGCAATTGAACATGTGACTCAACCATGCTTCCCCCGGGATGGACGTCTCATCCAGGCAGTCAATGTCGCAGCTCTGGGAGAAAGTCTGTTTGATCAGCAGAATAATCAACCGCTTTTTTTTCCTCGTTCAGATGTAAATTTTGCTTTATTATTTTACATTTTTAGAATCTGAAAAAAATAACTGCAAAACATCTGAAATAGTTTGGATGCAATCTTGGTGCCATGAAACTGAGAATTAAAATAGTAAAACTAGACTCTCAAGGTCAAGTCATATTGGAACTTGTCAATAGCACCATCATCATCGTCAGCATCAAGATCATCATCATTTATATCAGATCACATCATCAAATAACGCATGGATCAGTTTAAAATACATTCTGATGCTCCTTTGTCTTTTAGAGATTATGTTGCTGCTGAATAAAAATGATAATAATAATAAGAAGAATGATAATGATAAAATAATTATATAGAAACTTCTATGAACTACGGCCTTTCCGAGACTCCATAGCATTTGCTCTGGTGGATCAATGTCCCATGTCCTCTTACTCGGCCACTGCTCGTGGGAAATATGAACTTAAACACAGCCCTAGCACCACCTTTCTTTACCCTTTTACCGTTAAAGGACAGCTTCTCAGGCCGAGCCCAGGGGAAATAGTCAGACTCTTCTCACAATCCTCTTTGGGGGCTGACCACTGGCGGGGGGTGCACGAGGAAGTGTGGCCCCTCAACTCGTGCACAAAAAAAGTGCAATCAAGCACACATGCACATAGATGCACACATACACACACGTGCACATAATGGCGATGAAAAAGCAGCAGCGTTTTGAGTACAGAGCCCCAGGAAGAGAAAGCCTTGTGTGGATCAATTCCTCCTTTATGAGAGCTCCTGTCTGCTGAGGATAGCAGCAGAAGGTCATCAGATGGGAGTCAAGCAGCGGTCAGCCGCGTCACAGCCCTCGCACACGAGCACATGCACTTGCACAAGGGGGGGGGCATGATGTGCTTGTGCACACTGGGGTCTGTATATTTGTGTTGTTAGGGAGGGTTGGGGACGAGGGGAATAAGGTGTGTGTGTGTGTGTTTGTGTGTGTGGTTTGGGAGGGGGGGGACATTACAGTACTTTGTGTAAAATAGTCATGGTGGTTCATATTCTATGATAGTAAATTATGTATATATGACATAAGGGCTTACGAGGGGCTGTTGAAGAGGGGAGCAGGAAGGGAGGAAGAGGGAGATGTACAGTCAATGGCTCCTTTGTCCCAGGGTTCTGTATTAGGCCTGCAAACATGGAGAATCAGATGATTCTTGCCTGGGGTCATGAGCAGCTGATAAAACACACTGTGAGTGATATGCTTGTCTAACCCCTCCGGATAGCGCAATTTATATACAAACCTACGTTTAGAATTCAAAGTGTGTAGGCCTATTTGGTACCACCCAGAATTTAAATTGAGCATGAGAAAACCGTTATGTTGAAAACTCCCCATCGCTAAGAACAGTAGAAAAAATATAAAAAAAACTATTTATTCTCGTTCAAGGGAGTAATGCCATGGCTCGTAACATAAATAGAGGAATTACGGGGCTACAAAGCGACGTGCGATGTGTTCAAAGACTCGTTGCCTGCGTGTCAGGGCCTGTCTCGTGTCCCTGCAGGAGCGACACTCAACTAAATGCCGTTTAAGTCTGACACGTCCCCTGACTGACAGTTGTACCACCGTTGTGTCTCCTAAAACCCAAGAACATGTGTGACTCTTTAGTGTCTATTGTCGTCTCCCGCGGCTCACAGGTTTCCTCGCTTCTCCTAGCATCAAAGCTAACGCTAAGCTGTGTTAACCATCCCTCCTTAGCAGAGGTGGCAGGCGGGGAACGTACCGTGTGCTCTCAGAATTCTCTACGGAGGGGAATGTGTGTGGTTTTCTATCCATCTATCTTTCTCTCTGTACGTGTGTGTCTCTCTCACTCTCTCTCCCCATCTGTATATGTGTCTGAATGTCTCTCTCTCTCTCTCTCTCTCTCTGCCTGTGTGTGTTTCGCTCTCTCTCTGCCTCTTGTGCTGTGATGTACCTTCCTGGCTGTCAGGATCGGCCCTGGAGGACTTGTCGTTTGGTGGTTGCATTTTTCATGCAGGTATATTTGCATGAGGGGGAGGCTGCTGTGACGCCCGCCCTCCATGTTGATTAAATGCTGCGTGTGTACTGAAGGAGTGCTGGCTCGTCTTGAAGTGCGACAAGCACTCTCATCGGGACCGTCACCGGGAGAAACCCTCACGCGCTTCGTTGGGGGGCTGGCAGTTTATGTTATATTGGGGGGGGTAGAATTACTCTTGAGGGACACAAGACATCAAACAAGAAGCTGTGTCGGTTGCTGGAGTCTCAGGAGCATTTTAGGCCAAGGCAACTTATATTAATAGTGTGCAGTTCCCTCTGCAACTATTTGTTCAGAATGTGTCCTCGGTAGGTGATGAAATAAAAATGGAGAAGGGACTCACAGTTAATTCACTGCTGACTAAATCCACTTTGTTAATGAGTTACATCAAGCTATCGCAGTTGTCTTCAGAGTTCATACCTTCGGATACATACTACTGGATACATTGTATTTTCCCCAAGGAGTCTGTTGACATGACTTTTCCCAAAGCTCATAAATAACAGACCACAGCATGTCCGTGTTGTGAATACAGGCTAAAAATACCTGTTGACCTTTGTTTAGTGGCGAAGTCCCCAGTGTCTTTTCGTTTAAGGTCTGTAGGCTACACCTTTCTTCTGGAGTCACTTCAATGTCATGTGTTGTACACTGACTCTTGGCATATATATGCTAAGTTACCAACTATTTTATAACCTCATTTTTAAAAAACATTAAACAAATACTGTGTGCACACATCAGTGAATTGAGCCAGGTCAATTCCCTTCCATAACGCACACACACACACACACACACACACACACACACACACACACACACACACACACACACACACACACACACACACACAAACTGGCACACAAACTTTGTCCACATTGAACAGTTGACAAAAATTACATATATCAAACATATAATTACATTGCCCTCTTAATCCAGACCATTCTATTCTAAAAAGACAAGAAATATCCACTAGCAGATAAAAGACAACGACCACAACCAAATGATCACAGAGTTTAAATTACAGTTTTTCTCTGTCGCCTTGGTACATTTCTCAGATCAGAATTGAGATTCTCAAAACTACCTGTTCAATCTTAACATCATTGTGTCGCTTGTGCACATCCAAAAAGCTGTTTCTCATTTCTGTGAACAAGTTGCAAATGCTTTGGTCCATTCATGCAAATTATTATGTACAATTCTCTGCTCTTTCCTACATTATCAATTGCTTGATAATGACATTTTGATCAAAATGTATTGTAATGGGTCTCTATTGAATAGTCTCACCCCCACAACATTTAGGCATTAGTTAATTGCATAAGTCTTTGCAAAATAGTTGAACAAGTTGTCATAATATGTCAAGCATGTTTCTATACATTTCCATTAGACTTTTTTTTTCTAAATCTGTCCTGAATTGGTCATTTGCTCCCAGGTGAATCTTGACTTTATCTAATGAAGGGAAATGTATGACACATTAGATCAACCAACGATCTACCAGTTTACTGAAATAGCTCAAAGGTGCATCTCAAGAAGGTATTTGTGTAATGTGGATGAGAATTTGGGGCCCAACAGACAGGAACGTCAGGGGGTGTAGGAAGACTCCCCTGTAATTCCTACAGCACTGCATGGAGAGTTTTCCCTAAGGAGATTGTCCTATGTTCACATTTCTAGTTTCTTCTTGTGTTTTTTGTTTTTTTATTTGTGCTATGCAGTGCTGTCTTTTCCTTTTTGTATCGCAATGATATGGTCTGTCAACAAATTACAGTACAAACAGTAAAAATGCAAATGTAATTGTTGACCAGTCTCTTGCAATCAATCTCCCACATACACTAAGGTGTAACTTAAATTTACAATAGTTTTCTTCAAAACTTAGGCCATAGTTTACATCAGAACATCCCTCCAGAGTACACTGTTATATTGACAACATGACTAAGCAATTTGACTGTCTTATCCATACACAATGACACAATGACTTTTCATTCTGATGGCACTGACATGTTCATTGATACAGATATTTACTTTTGAGAGATGAACTAAGGATTTTGAGCAAGAGACTTGCTTTTGCAGGTAATCCATGGTGTTTTTCTATTTGTACAAATTGTTTTGAGAAATGCATTTACTGGTTTGCAAATGTTGAGGATGATTGGAGAAATTGACCAAAGCGACTGAGAAAAACTTTAATAGAAATGGCTTCTGAAAACCTCAATTATTACTAGGAAGCCTGTTGAAAGAGTAGTAGATGAAAGAGATGGAGGGTTTACTGGTGTGTGTGTGTGTGTGTGTGTGTGTGTGTGTGTGTGTGTGTGTGTGTGCGTGTTGTGTTTTCAACATGTTCTCACATCTTTTTTTTAATCTGTTATTAGTGAAGTGCACACTCAAACTCTTAACCCACAGGGATGCTGTGGGGTTCTCTGCCTGAACATGGTGGAACAAGCTGGTCAACAATGCGTATATTGTAATGGGAAATATTATGATTGTGAAATTGTTTGGCACTTGATGATGAAAAGGGGACGAGCATAGGAATATAGATACCACAGTAGATACCACAATACCTTTGATTCTGTTTCATTAAAATTCAATCATCAGTAGTTTCTTATATGAAATAATGTGTCAATAGCACATATACGTATACTTGACACATAATTAAATGAGAAGGGTGGAATTTAACAAAAATAAATAGATGTGAGATATGTTTGATACATATAAAGTGAGCCAGAGAGATATCTAGATAGACAGTAAGATGTCAAGATATATATATATGATAGAGTGATGGATAGATAGATAGATAGATAGATAGATGGGTGGGTGGATGGATGGATGGATGGATGGATGGATGGATGGATGGATGGATGGATGGATGGATGGATGGATGGATGGATGGATGGATGGATGGATGGATGGATGGATAGATAGATAGATAGATAGATAGATAGATAGATAGATAGATAGATAGATAGATAGATAGATAGATAGATAGATAGATAGATAGATAGAAAGATAGACGGACAGACAGACATATGGAGAGATAGACAGACATATGGAGAGATAGACAGACAGAAATATACAGAGAGAGATAGAGAAAAAACGATGGGGGATTTCTTGACCCACTATCATTCGATTTGTATGCAACAATGATAGAGGTGGCAGGTTCGGGGATAATGCATAACATCTGCTTCCTGCAACTCGTTCCAACATGCAGACAGCCACACGGCATTCAGGGATTTGCCTAAAGTGTGTTGATCTGTCTATATATCTGTTTATGAGGGAGAAGATAAACAAGGGAACACATTTTCTTACATTCTCTCCTACTCCATGTTAGGCCTGAGATAAGATTAGCCATTCCAAAAAAATATATATACATTTTCAATGTTGGAGTTTCTTTGCTCACCAGATGTTACAGAAATGACATGTGTGATTGGGAGAATAATAATTGTATTCTGCCCATTGCTAAAAAATCAGAAAACGTTTAATTAATTAATTTGTTAATTCGTTTTAAACATCAACAGCAAACAAGTTTACATTTTAAATGAAGCTGTCCATATCTTAGGAATATCATTTTAATGACAATTTTCTTGAGAGAAAATATTGATACACAATAAGTAGGCCTATCAAACATAGGACGTATGAATTATTCTGTAAACATTAACTTAATAAACACTTAATTACTATGTAAGATGTAAAGAGTTCAAAAACAATTATAAGAATGTCTGTGAATAATCATTTTTGAATGGTTTTCATCTTATCTGAACAGAAATTCCTTCTGAATTCTCAAGGGACTGAAAAAGACTACATCGCAAATCACTGGTCGATGCCGTATGCCGCGATAACTGTTGAGAAACAACGTAAAAAATGACGTATGCAAGGGAAGCAGCAAACGGAAACAGCGGGCTTGTTTGAAAACAGAACGCTTCTCTGTAGCTAATGACAACGGGATAAACCACTACTAATGAACCATGCATTGCATTAGTTGTTATTAAACTTTACTCATGTATGAGAAAGGACAATGTCTATAGTAACCACATGTTGTATCATGACATGGCGGTTTTCAAAAGATTGACTAAAATAGATTGCTTTCAACAACTTAAAGTGTTTAAATGCGTAATAAATTGGTAGCTACACGCTAACCTTGGTAAGCTGAGATATATATGGTTCCGTTTTCCTGGTTGCTTAATGACTAGCAGGCTGTCTTGATAGGTAAGCAACCTCTACTGTATGCATTATTATCATCACAATCACGTCGACTTCCAGACGTTTAAGTTTACTAGGAATTCAAAGCCCAAACTGTACAATTCTGTCACAGCCACATACAAGCAAATGTTCCAAGCTCCAAAGCAAGATTGCAGTGACAATGTCTTCCTGTATATAATGACACCTGTTTATGCATATTCAAAACAACCGGAACATTTATCTTGATAAACACGTGATTAAACTACCAACAATTCCAAATATTGCTGTCTTTCCTTTAGCTGCAATGGATCCCAACAGCATCGAGCTTTTGGAGGCGCGGGTGAAGACTCTATCGGACGAGTTAATGCAATGCCAGGTATTTCGTTATGTCGTTTTCAGCAATATCGCTCAAATAAGAACGTTATAAGCTTTGTCCACCTGTTGGATGTTTTCTTATGCTGCTCAAAACAAGTTTTAGGGGTGATTTCGTTTCTTTACCAAACATCAGTCAGCTACACTGAGATAGAGGGAGAGAGAGTGTGAGAGATGGTGGTGTTATACTTGTTATAGTTATAACGACTCTCGGCTTTCAGTCTCGTACATTTTCTGATTCATATGCTGTCCTTGCCGGTTCACCACCAGGTGGTGCCTTAAAACATGTGTGTATTCACCCCAATCTACTGTAAAGTATTATGTCAGAGTTTGGTATTTAAGCACTTTGGATAACCAATGTGTATGATACTGTGCTATACAAATACATTTGACATTGGCATTGACTTAAGTTTCTCAACAAGTCAGGTAGACTATATCACTATGTCATTTTGTGTTGTAGCCTAAATGAAATAGATGATGAAAGAAAATAGCATAGCATTGTCCTCTGGTGTTACAGTCCCTACAAGGCTTGGGTGATCTTTGTAAGTTGTATTGGTGAATTTGGTTGCTGGAAAGCTACATCATTCAATATTTGTTAATAAACAGATTGTCAGCAGCATGGCATTACAGAAAGAACAGGAGCTAGGTTGTATTGAAGCCAACCTTCCATCACTAATACAACTTAAAGGAGCTCCAAGTGATTATTTTATGATTTACCAAGTTCCTTAATAGGTTATTTAAATTATGTAGGATCGCTCACTCAGGATTGAATTTAGTGGGAGAGGAGGGCACCAGCTCAATAGCAGGTGCTTTAGAACAAAATAATATACATATTTTGCTTGTCAAAACATATCAAAAAGGTTGAACCTCTGTGAAATATTGTTTGAATTCAGAAAATCTTGTTATAACCTTAACCTTGTGGTGACTATTTTTCAAGTAAGGGCTTGCATTATTTAGAAGATTTTCAGGAGTTTATGAATGTTCTTAACTGCATTGCTTGGTTAATATAAGATCACTGCTTTCTATACATACTGAATGGCACTGCATAAGTACATAAATAGACACTGTACAAATAGCTTAGGTATAAACTTTCTTACTTTAACTTTATTATTTTTTTGTAAGAATTTTAAAGGGTTTCTCATATATGTTACTGTATACATCATTTCGCATTGATTTGGACATATCTTGGCATGGGTATAACAATTATACATCCAAAACAAAACACTAAATATACATGCCTTTTTGGTTATTATAATTTGTTTGACATTTTGTCTTTGGACAATAGCTTCCTGCCATTGAATCAAGCCAAAATTAAACTTGAGCAAAAAAATGCAAATGGCGAAATGTCTGTTCCTGTAAACAGCGAAGCGCCGAGCGCGTTTCATCTGATGCTCCATTCAGTAGGGAGACGTAATGCTTGGCCTAACGCACAGCAGGGGGCGAGGCTCTCTCTCTGCGTCGGCTGCAGAGTCATGTGCCGTCTCTGATTGAGTTGACACGGTGAGCCGCGGCTGGTGGTCCCGATGGCAGGGAAAGCATGTGTGATCCTCTTCATCTAACGGGGGACCCTGGGTTAGCGGAGTGCCCCCGCGAAATTACAGGCAATTGAGTGCCATTGATGTCTCAAAGTCCCTGGCACGCACGTACATCAGGACGGCCATTAACTACAAAGAGGCCCGCCAGTCAGCCAGAAAATGTTCCTACTAGACCATGCTAATTTTATTAATACGTGGCTGAACTCCAGCGCCGAACTCCAACGCCTCGCTTTGGTATGTTTAGCCCATGGTGTTTCGATGTCTGGATTGGAATTACGCTGAATAATTCAGGGATCATCAAACACCCGTCCGACACATCTTTTTAAATACACATATGACACGGGCCCTTGATGATCGTCCTTACTTTACGGTGGTCTGTAACAGATTTAATGGCTACATCAAACTCAGCACAGGGAGACCACCTTTTGAAGTCGGCCATCTTGTTCACTTCATCGTTAGCCACACTGGCAACGCCTGGTGGTTGATTTGGTGCGATCTTTGTGCCTCCCCCCCCCCCCCCCCCCCCCCCCCCCAACCTACCCCACACTTCATAAACAGACACCCCCCGCTCCCTCCACTTTATATGTTCAGCCCATGGTCTTATCAAGGTCTGCCTTTGCCATTTAGTAAATAATTGATTAGACACTTTTGAATGGTGGTTTGAACATTGAAGTACTAATTAGAGACCAGTAGATTCCAGTGGGAGGGATGACTTTTATCTTATGATGATGTGAACATAATTCATCAGATAATTTTATATTAAGTCGATTTGGTATAATTCTGTCTTTTAATGTCAGAAAATGTAGTTTTTAGATGTTCCTCATTAAATGTAATGTAGCTTAAAAATGTTGGAAGAGCCAGCGAGACAATTTGAATTGGAAATGTGTCCGGGGCTGGCTGGGCTCTGCTTGAAGATGGCTCTCCCTCTATCCGTCTCTCTCTCTCTCGCTCTCTGTCATCAGTTTTCTGTTTCTTTGGGGCTAGTTACTTTGTAGCTTCAGTGTAAAATCCATCCACCAGCGAGTGCCTTTTTATTAATAAACAAATCGCTAGCCCCACTGCTGTGTTTTGATTTGGATTCCGGCGCAATCCCCTCGGTCATGAATAGTGCATAATGACAAGTGTCAATGCTTGCTCCCCTTGAGTCGAAGGTCACATCACGGGGAGACGGAGCTCTCCGTTCAGACGGCGCCATGATTAGAGCGGGCAGGCCTGATCAAAAACAATTTTTGTACCCTATATTTAAATTATTGATTAGCCCCCCCTATGTCTTGTATGCTTAACTCATACAGAATCCCACTGAATTATTTGTGTTTCATTAGGACCCGGCCAAGATATGGATGTGAGTGAAGTTTGCAGTTGGGTCTCATGTCATTTTTTGGGGGGAATTTTGGTCTTCTTGCTTCAGGAATACACAAATGATATATCAAAATATACAACACATGACTTATGCAAAAGGGATTAAATTTAGATGACATATCAATGGACGACGTTGTAGCTCATGTAACTCATACTCATGTCAACACCTCATCCACAGGCCGACAAGGAGTTTGTGTGGTCGTTATGGAAACGCCTGCAAGTGGCCAATCCGGACCTGACCCAGGCAGTCAGTTTGGTCGTGGAGCGGTAAGTAGATCCCCTGTTTCAATTTGCAAACTTTGAAACACTCGCCAACTGAAAAAACAAAAATGGGTGTTATCTTCTAAGTCAGGGAAATATGTGCGAAAGTAACCCAAGGGTAGGTTTAAGGCACCTTGGCCGTCCTGCTGGGGATAGGAGGGGAATCTGCCGCAGATGCTTATTTAAGCCCTCTTATCCAGGTCTAGCGGTTCACCCACGGAAACCTTTTTTTTCGTAGCAAAAAAAAAAGCCCACCCTTCCCCTGGCTCGCCGCTCTGAGCACTCTAAACACTCCTGCCAGAAGTCTTATCCTTATCGGATAGATGGTGAGCTTTAATATGACCCCGTTAAAAAACGTGTCTAAGCCATGCCGCGTACAGTGGCCTGGGAACTTTCACTGGAGAGAGGAGGCAGCCATTGACGCAAGCTGGTCGATTTTCGGACCAATTTGTGATACATTTCTCCCACATTGTCATGTTTTTTTGGTGGGGTTTGAATTTGGTTTGTGTCTTTGATTCAAAGTTGCAGTTCTATTTTATATTGTGTGAATGTGTGTGTGAAAATTGGGACACCATTGCTTTAGAAACCAATGAAGCCTCGCTATGGTAGCTTTTACCTTTAGGATGTTTGGAATTTCAATTGTGCTTTTGAGGCCCTTCTGGGGTAAGCAACAATTGTAAGCTAAACACGCTGCAAAGGTCTTATTGTCTGATGTATGCTCCCATGCACTTGTGTTGCTTTTCTGTGTGTGTGTATAGCTACCTCCAGTGTGCCTGTTGTTGTGTATCGTCTGCCACACTTGGGGAATACCGACATGGTAATAGCAAGCTCTTCAGTTTCAGTTACACTGCTTGGTTTGTCGGTTGCTCAGGACACGTTGAACACAGCCCCGATGAGGTACAAGGTGTAGCTGGAGGCCGATGTGGGATCCTGCTTGCTACAGGGAACCCAGATACCTACTCCACCATCTCTAGGGGGGGAGGGATGATCAGAAGCCAAGCAAAGGGAGAGGGGGAGAGGAGAGCAGTCGAAACAGAGGAGTAGAAATGGAGCGATGAGCGGAAGAAAACTGGATGGGCCCAAGGGGGGGGGGGGGTTCTTCATCAGTTGAAACAAACGGGTCCCCAATTGCTTTTTTCCTTTGGTCTCGTCTCCTGGCGCGATGAGCACCGAGGACTTAGGAAAAATCAGCGTATGCTACATAAAACAAACAAAGCAAGCCTCCCATAGGTACAGGATTACATCCTTGAAGGAAGTGTACATTTGCACATTTCGCTTCAGGTGTAACTCTGCAGCAGGTAACCGTGGTGTATAAATAATGTAGAATACAATAGTTTTCGGTGTTGGAGTATATAGTGAATGTCGGTTAAATAAGTATTCATGAGGGCAAGAATACTGAACTTTGAAATATATAAGGTGTTTAAAATGATTGATAGGGCTGAACAATGGCACCCTAGATTTACCTGTTGATAGACAGATTCACACATTTACTCGTGCAAACAACGGCCTGTTGTCATAAAACTATACTTTGCATTACTGTCTGTTGTGGTAAAACATTTATTTTCAAACCCTTATAATTGAATTATGAATACCCTTTGGATTCTTGTTGTTAACATGGTGTATTTAGAGTTGTTAATTGGTGCTGACACATTCTTCATTACAGTAAAATAAAACAAGCTGGCTGGGCATTCTAGCGGAGTATAACACGCCATACATAACAACATCAGAGAACTAGTGTGGAACACAAACACACACACACACACACACACACACACACACACACACACAACAAGCGCATGAAGCGCAACCTGAGGGTGAGCGCAACAAAGTTGTGCTCACCCTCAGGTTATGCTCATGTGGATGACTGAATTTGTTTATATCTTTTTTACCCCCTTCTCTACAGCGAGAAGCAAAAGGGTGAGATGAAGGACAGAAAGGTACTGGAGATTCTGCAGACCAAAGACTACAAGATTCAGGAATTGGAACAGGTATGTGGTACAATATAATGTGGTGTGTCACACGTATGGATGTGATCTTGTTGGTGTAAGTCTTTAACATCTTTACGTAACCGACAGAAGGCTTTATTATTTTAAATGGGTTTAACCTGCTGTATGCCGCACAGCAAAGAAACACCAGAGATAAATTGCAATACAATCACATATGTCTGAACTTGATCATGCTGGGACCCACCTGTGGAGCTGCTTTCGACCAACCAAATATTTGGGGGTGTAAAATAGGCAAACTCGTTTTCACATTTAAAAAAGTGAGATAATTACCATGGCATGAAGAACCATGGCATGTGGCCATGCATATGTTTCTTTTTTATAAAAAGAAACGAAACATTAATGGTGAGCAACCAACCCTGCGTACCGCCTTGTCAAGTGCTGCACCTGCTGTGAGGGACGACCGCTCGAACCAATGCAAACGTGTTCGAGTTTAAACGCTTCGCAACAGTGACAGTGATTTTGAGGGCACGTTTTTTCTTCACTTTCCCCATCAGTATTTTCCTTCATTCCTGTTTGAATGTCTCGTTAAGTTGAACGTCCACATGTACTTTCATTTTATGTTCAGTGTTTATCTTCCTTGCTGATCTCCAGAAAATATTATAACAAGGCTAAAAAGAGCATTGTTTTTAGTAGGCCCCAGCTCTTTTCGACCCTCTCCATCATCCCTACCCATCTGCAGACAGAGAGAGAGAGCCCTGCTACTGCTGCTATGACAGCTAGCCATAATCACATCACTAATGTAATTGACTCGAATCATCGTCCCGTTACAGAGGCATTTGTCAGTCTGCTTCATTAGCGTCTCTATTATCCCACAAATGCTAACGGCCTGTTTATTCTTAATGAGGCGCACAGTAATGCTATCACCGGCTCGCTGACAGTGGCGCACACCATGTGTCTGCCGCACCAGAACATGGGGGCACAGTGTTTATAGTAATCCAATTAAAAATGGCTATCAGGATTACGCTGTGCACTGTGTTAAGAAAACCAAGCCCCCCTCCTCCCATATCGGTGACGGATTGAGTCGTTGGCTGGTCTAAGTTGTGAAATTGGGTTAAGTGATCCAATCAGATTGTCGTTACAGGAAAAAACAACATGCTCATTTAATGTTAACATATAATTGATGAAGGAATTAGCGTTGTCGTACCTGTTGTCTATTTACATCTGTCTGCATGTGTTTACTATTTACAATTTCATTACAATGTAACATTTCAGCAGACACTGTAATCCAAAGTGACTTGAGGAACCTGTCCTTACATGTGACTCGGTACCTCCCTCAAGGATGCCTACAGCAGCTAGAATATGGACACAGGCATCGATCCCAGTACCTTTTTGGCTGGGAATCAAACAACTTAGCCACTGGAGTCTCCTGACTGTAGTTATTCTCTACATTATAATTTCAAATGTTCATACTCCAGTCGCCAGGAAGTATGAATCTCCCTCATAATCTGAAGTAAAAAATGTGCGGACCATCTGAGAGTAGGAGACCATCTGATGCATTGCCAAATTACCACAACAGCTGTTGTTGTTGTCTTTTCAGCAAACTGCTGCTCCGGTTCTCTTTAAAAGAAACACATGTGCGCGCCACATCATAACTCAGTTGATGACATGAGGGTATATCATGAAGGGGAATACTTCTGCTTTTGTTATGGACCTCAAAGGGGCTGCAAGCAGCAAGGGGTAAAATATTCACATCATCTGCGTGCGTTTCTTTTGCAAGGTCGTCCATTCCACATCAGTACCGCAAGATCCTCGTATCTGTTTTAGTTCCCGCGTATTTGACAAGCTCATTAATGGTGTTAAATCCTGCCTTGTCATCACGCTCACCTATATTCATCATTTCGTCCACCATTTTGAGCCAAGCGCACCAAATGGTGATTAATTGGTGTTCTTACCCCCCTCTGCTATTGAGACGTGATGGTCCACTGGGTGCGTACACGGGATCTCACACTCCTTAACGTTTCTGCTCTCCAACTTTGATAATCTCTATCCGACTGCTCTTCATTTCCCCCTCATTCTCCCTCTCGCTGCACTCTCTCTCTCTCTCTCTCTCTCTCCTTCCATTCCTCCCATTCTCTTGCATTTTTTTTGCGCCATAATTAGCTTTCATTTTTTTGAACTGCTCTGGGAATTTTCAAATGCTAATCTCTCTGTCCTAGACCTCTTAACTTGGCGAAACCCTCTTCGTCTTTTTCTTTCTTCACTTCATCCTCTCAATTGAACGCGAGTGGGGGTTCAAATTGTTCTTTCCTACCTCATTATCAACGTTTGAATGTGTTTTTCCACCAGCCGGTATAAATCTCTATCAAAGCCCCAGCGCTCCTCGCATGGTGGACCAGCGGTGCTAGAAAGACCGTAAATCCACGATCTGGAGAGATCTGAGTGATTTTCTACCACCCCACCCCCCCTCAATCCCAACACGGCAATTAATTGCATCCCAGAGCACGGTGTTATTGGAGAGCAGGGGGCGAACCCGCAGAAGGCAGCGGATTAACCAGCCAATGCTGGGGCCCGCAGCCGGTACAGGCCCTAAGAGGCCCGCCTCCTCCCACTAAGGCCACAAAACCCTGAGCTGGAAAAAACAAACATTTAAATCGTCAAGTTAGCGCAGAACGTCATTATACTAAACAAATGCACAGTGGAATCCCCCCCGTGTCCAGTTTGTTATACTAAGATAAACTGAATAATCTTGCATGGAAATAATTGATGATGATGATGATGATGATGATGAAGAAGTTTTAAACTTATCATGGTCCTTCCTTTTTGGCGGGATATAGATACGATTTTGAGAATTTTTGGGGGGGTATTTGGTGGGTATTGTGACAGCGATAAGGCAACACAATTTTAAAGGTCTGCTTTTTGTGCATTAAAATAAAAGAATAATAGGTATACTGCTCCTGAGGATACTCTAACCAACCCTACCCATATCCTCCCGCCTTTAAACGCTTCTTAAACTCTAAATTGTGTACATAAGAAAATACCTCAGAAAGCCTTTGTTGCCATTGCAGACAGCATTTCTGAAATTTCTCAAAATTGTGATCCTTGATATTGTGATGTCTTGATGAATTTCTAGCCCTTATGCTTCCTCATTGGCTGTTGTTTTCACCATTGTGCGTTAGAATTAAAGTGTCGAATGATGGTTGGGAAAGCATCTGTAAAGCCGAGGGAACACTGTGATCACCCACAGGGAGTTGTGTTACAGTCTTTACAGAATCAGAACACCTGAAGTGTCACCCTATGTGGTATTTACAGCTAAATATCCAATAGCTATGTAATTGGAAATCCCTTACTGGGTCTAGCTTTATCAGGCACAACATTGCCATTTGAATCTTTCAGGTGTTGATTGAACTTGTAGTTTGTTGCCTAAAAATAGACTTACATTGAAGATCTCTCTGTCTCGCTTTCTCTCTCTCTCTCTGTCTCTGTCTCTGTCTCTCTCTCTCTCTCTCTCTCTCTGACTCACTCTCTCTCTCCATAGAGAGTAACAGTGCAGCAACAGGAGGTGAACCTGGTGCAGCAGAGGAAGATGATGATGGACGAAGAGAGAGCTGCATTAAACAAGGAGATCTCCTCCCTGCAGGAGAGGCTGGCCAGCAACAGTCAGGATATAAAGGTTGGCAGGAAAACTAACATGTTCAACCAGCCACGTACGGTTTGGTATATAATGCAGAACATGGAATGCTGTAATTTATCTTCCTGTCCATTTCCTTTTCGAATTGGACGTTTTTTTCTTTTTGGCACTCCGGATTTATTCCTGCTCCTTCTCATCCTCCTCCTCCTGCTTTTCCTCCTGCCCGTAAAGAAGAGACTGAGTGGAACACGATGGAGGATTAGTACGAGAAAAGAAAAGAATATTGATAACTGCCAGATGAATACTTGATGATGGTTTTGGCGGAGAGGAAAAGTATATGTGTGAGAGGATGTGGACTCTTCCTAATTACTATAAGCTGGGACTAGCCTAATGATTAATTTATAAAGGAAAAAGGAAGAGGTCCTTATGCAGTCTTGGCACAGGGGGGGGCGGGGAGGGTTTGCAGCGGATACTGGCGGGGGGACATCTTCAAAGGAGACCCAGGGTTGGATCTAATGGGTGTTGTAGCCGATGCGTTTCTCATTAGGAGGCCTGTCATTAAAGCCTTCCACGTAGACCTGCCTACCTGCGTGAGGCCCCGTGTCTGGCCCTGGCTCCGCGGCACAGGTGACCCTGGCCAATCAGTGGCTCAAGCAACCGGCCCCCCCCCCCCCCCCCCCCCCCCCCTCCACAGCAGAGCGGCCCCACTGTTTACATATTCATGGAGGCCCCAACGCCATGTGAAGCTGCTTCTTTGTATTCCTCCCTCCCGTTCCTCCGATCACTCTGTTTTTAGGGAGATTGTTTGCTCTATTTGAGTTTCTGCCTTCTCTCTCTCGCTCTCTCTATCTCTCTCTCTCTCTATCTCTCGCTCTCGCTCTCTCGCACTTTCTCTCTCTCTCTCTCTCTCTCTCCTCCCCCCTCTGTCGCTATTGTAATTTAATGCCCCGTGACCCTCCTTTCTCTTGCCTTTTATTCACACACACACACACATACACACACACACACACACACACACACACACACACACACACACACACACACACACACACACACACACACACACACACGCACACACGCACACGCGCGCGCACACACGCGCGCGCGCACGCACAACACGCACGTCTTATCCCAGGAAATGAGGGCGCAGCATGCCAGCAGCGAGGAGGAGGCGCGGGGAGCCATGCGGGCTCTGGAGGAGCAGAAGGCGGAGTGGGCCTCACGCTGCGCCGGCCTGCACGCTGACCTGGAGGAGGAGAGGAGACGGGCCTCCCACTGCGACGACCAGAGGGAAGCCACCCAGGCCAGGATCAAGGTACAGACACGGGGAGGAACACACAGACACAATGTCACACAGCGGATCCTTCTTTTCACCTTTTCTATGAAACTACTTTACCAGCTCAGGATGGCAGACATTGTTGTAGGAACCCAAAGAAGCAAGACATGACATAGAATCAAAATACACGTAGGACGTCATGTAGAGACACACACACACACACACACACACACACACACACACACACACAATGACTCAGAATGAGTCGAGTCCTTATTTCTCCTCATATCAAATGTACCAGCTCCAGAGGATGATGCAAAGGAAGTGCATGCGTTTAAGATATCCTGTGAAGATGTGAGTTTAGGTGATTTACGATCTTACCAAATGGCCTTCAACCTCGCTCCGCCCACTTCATCCCTCTTCCTCTGATGACTGGAAGACTGCAAAAGCATTTCCTCCCATTTGCAGATCATCATTCCTTGTACCCCTATACACAATGCTAACAACTCTTACGATCTAAACACTTGGTTGATTAAACCTCCACCGCTTCTGTAGCCACTCTCAATCCTGTGCCAGCACTGTCCATCCACTGGTCAACTGCTCATAAACAGTATGTGGCTACACTGTGCTACACAACCACGAAATCCCGCGCTCTAACAAAGCTAACCGGCTTCACTACAGGGCCAGACACCGCTAACCAAGTCAGATAGAAGGGCCTGAATAAGTCAGGGCGCAGCAGCACTGCTATGCTAACCCCCAACTATCCCATGCACATCAATCACCGTCCACGGTTCCTTCAGGCGGCCTCACCGCGTGTGTTCTAACAAACCCATCGCTGTGAAAGATGGAGATTGAGTGTGTAGAATATGCAGTGGCTACATCAAATCGGTTGGGCTGAGACGGGAATGATTTGTCAGGGAATGTAACATTTAGAGAAGTTCTGTATATCGGATCGCAGTGCTAGAGGTTTTTATGAGTTATGTGAGTACTTCTGAGGGAAAAGTGCAAAAAGTGCAAAGTTTCAACTACTTGAGGTAAAATAAAAAAGCACCTTCCATGGAGTGGGGGCTAAACCTTGAGTCTGGCCAGAACATAATTTAACATTGGTTAGCTAACATCACTTAGATTATGTGACAGGTCAGGATAAACACAGCAAGGTCCAGGCTCTGCGCTTGTCATTTAGATATTAAGCAGGAGCAGAAAATAGCAAAGAACCAAAGGGAAATAATATTTCTATGTCCACAGACCTATCAGAGCTAACCTTGATTCCCATTCATGTCTAAAACCCAGTGCCCCATGAAATCAGTAATGGCTTCTAATCACGGCTCCGTGTGCACATAGGCATGGCATCAAACACACTTGATTGCTTGCTCTGACGCGCACTGCCTCTCTTGCAATCTTTTCATGTCGTGCCCTCTTTGGAGAAAAAAAAGTCACACAGTCTCATTAATTTACATGTAGGTAGCTCTGGCCCTGTGAAACTGTGTGTGTGTGTGTTTCTTAATTATGGTGTAACTGGCGGGGTTGAGTTTGTGTGTGTGTGCTTGATGGCACGCGCCAGGGGAGCTGATCTAAGGCTTACTGCTTAGCATAGCAGAGTGGCTCTTACACTGCGCGACCAGGACTCTTTACCAACTCTTAACTGCAGTCTGTCTCCTCTCCGGTTCCCGTGAGACACACCACATAACCATTATTAAACTGTTATTAAAATGTTATTTAAAGACCACCGCTCATGTCAGGGAAAAAGGAGGGCCACACAAAAAATAAATCCAGTTTACAATTCCCTTTAAGAGGTTGACATGTATTGGCAATGCATGTATTAGAGGTTAGCGTTTTCAGATCGCCTAGCCCTTACAGCAAGATGTATGGATGCTTGTTGGGGTCTATGTAAAAATATTATATCTAAGTAAGATATATTGACTGTTTTTTTCATGCAATGCTTAAATGAGTGGTAAGGGTTACATTCTCATCTTTAATACGCATCTTTATTCAAAGGCACTTTCTACAAAGCATGTTTGTTGTTGTTGTTAGTTCTCACCGTGTTACATAAGAGGTTCTCCTTGGTTTGTTCAGGAGCTGGAGGCGGAGCTGCCTCAGTTCTCCAGTCTGCAGAGCGAGAACTCCAGCCTGGCTGCCCTGCTCTCTGCGAAGGACAAGGAGATGGAAGCCCAAGAGGGACATCTCAGCCAACTCCGGTAGGAACACGCCCATCGTTGCCTCCTTGCAACGGTCATTACACACCAGCAACAGCATCCATTTCAGGAGAGAACTTTGTTGGTACGCTATGCTGTAAAGTTATTTATTTATTTGAAATTGATTTGAAATGTTAGACGTTTCCTCTTGACTTCTAAGACGTTATGAGTTTGTGAATTGTAGGTTTGTGTTTGTGTTCTCGTGTATTCACCGGCATTTTCTGAGGTGACACACCAACATGAACACAGACACAAACACACACACACACACACACACACACACACACACACACACAGATACATATGCACAGACACATACCAATACCAACACACACACTTATTTCTTACCTGAGCTCCCCCTGTAGCCAGTGGCTAAGCCCTGCGTAGACGGATGTGCTTAAAGAGAAGGAGAGAAAGGGGAAACGGCGCAGGCTTTGGCTAAGCTTTAGTCGATATGATAAAAACTGTGAGAACCTACGGAGGCCTTAGCCGTAATCTCGACCTCAACTACTTAAAAAACGCCCAGAGGCACTCTGACATGCCAGTCACTCCGCGCGCTGCAGTGGGCTCTTAGTGTTTTAGCATGGCGATTAGGGATGTCCTTGTACACCGGAAGGATCACTTAGTGGGAAACTCTGTTGGAAAAGGACATGGAGGCAAACGGGAAGTGGAACGGCAAAGCCACGTAAAGGTGATCAAGTAGATTACTTATTAAACATAGCTTTTTGACATACTGTTGTTCATTATTGGATATCATGCTATTCCGATTGCTATTATCATACTACGGAGTGTGGGGTTGTTTAATCAACGGCAATAAGAGCCATGTGGAGAGGAGATTGAAAGTGAAGGGTTTCGGTAAGGGAAAAACCATGTCTCTAATGTCTCGTGTGTGTGCGTGTGCGTGCGTGTGTGTAGCGGTGAGCTGGTGGAGGTGCAGGCTCTGTACAGACAGAGCTTGGAGCACGGGTCTGAGCAGGGTCACCTGATGAAGCAGCTGGAGGCGCTGAACCTAGACAGCCAGAGGGTGCTGCGTAACCAAGAGGAGGCCCACAACGTGGACGCCACCTCCTACCAGAGGGTGAGCATGGACCTCAGAACGCCTGCCTTGGAAACCCCGGCGGGAGAGATTAACCTGTGGTTCCCCCCAACAGCATATGGGGGTGGTTTGCTGTTGTTAGATGTAGGGCTGCGCGATTATGGGAAAAACGTAATCGTGATTATTTTGGTCAATATTGAAATCACGATTTATTTTTGAGTTCGAAAACATGTTGCATTTATTCATAATTTCTCTCAAAAAAGACACACTTTGTAACTGAGAACTTTGAAATTTTCCTCTTTAAAAATTCACAAAATGTTAAATTAGAAAATATGTGTTCAAAAATGTATCAAGCTGTTCATTTTTTAATTTTCTGAATAAAAAATGAATAAAAAAATAAAATCGATTATATTAGTTTGGGGATCATTTGACCCAACATACAAAACGCAATCAAAATTCAATTAATCGCACAGCCCTAGTTTGATGCAGAAAGCCACCATTTAAAGTCAACAGGAAATAATGGGATTTCATGCAGATGATTCGATTGGTTAGGATCTCAGTGGCTAGTTAGGGCGCACTCACACTAGGCCATCTGTACCGTGCCCAAGTCCGTTTGACACCTGTACCGTACTCAAGTACGACCACTCTCACTGTGCCGCTGGTCTGTGCTCACATTAGCCAATCTCAACTGGGCCTGAGTACGGTTGCCTCTTGCACATACGTCATCACGTCGTAACACGTCATCACCAAGCGTCCGCTGCTTAGTAGAACACAGAACACAATTGACACTTTACTGACTTTGGTGCTTATTTGGAGCCGTTCTACTCAGATACAGCCCTCTCTCACTGAGCATTTTTACACTGCCAAATATGCCGTTTTATGCACACCTTTTTACGCGGCACGGTCTGCGCATTTACACTCCCTGAGGTAAATTGCCTGCTTGAGCTAGAGCCCCAATTTACCCTCCCGGACCCTGCACATATTGGCGGTTTATTGGGTTTCATTCTGTTGTGCGACGGCTCCGCGGTTCCGGGGGGGGGGCTTGGGTAGAGGTGTTGCTGCGCTGTATCCACAGAGACAACGCAGCGATATGATCATGAGCAGTTCTAACTGGAGAGAAAGGGAAATCCGCGAGCTGCTGACCATGTAAGAGAAAGTGTCGTATTAAGTGTCGTATTAAACAAAGATGTTGAAAGATGGTGTTATCTACACTAGAGACGCAGAGGAATTGTCCTTACGAGGAATTTGTCGGGATAAAAAAAACAAGTGTATAGCAAAGAATATGTTGGCGTTTTTGCACTTGTAAATAGTTAATCGCGTTTGTAGCCTACACTCAGACATGAACTTATTCTCGCATGCGCGTGTCTTCATTCATAAAATAATAAAAACATTCAGGAGTATGCAAATTATTCTAAAGAGGTCTAGACTGTATGCGCAGCCCCGCCTTCTCCAGTGAACCAGGAAAGTCTGAATCGTGACGAACGGGATATTTGATAAAAAACTCAACTTCACTATCGCACCAACGTGAACCCACTCGTGAACCGCTTGCCGCCATGTTTATTGTTTAATGGGAAAGAAAGGTCGCATGGACTATACGTCATCCACCGGTTGCGTAGCCGTGCGTGTGCGCGTGTCGGTTCATTAGCATCTGTACCGTGGCCTGAGCACACCTCTCCGAAGTGTGCTCAGGTCACGGAATTGAACTGTACTTGAGTACGGTTGGCGTGCTCACACTAGCCAAACGATCTAGACTTTAGGGGCGCACAGGTGTGAAACTGGCTTGGGCACGGTACATATGGCCTAGTGTGAGTGCGCCGTTAATCTCCATGTTATGTGTTTTGATTGTTTGTTATAGTCATAACAGTTATTAAAGACTGGACGCTATTGAGGTTTCACAAAAGACTAGTGTAAGGTGGCCATTCCTCACGCCTACATGATCCTTCCCCCTTTCAGTTATTCAGCAGATTCTTCTATCCAGGCATCTTGTTAAAGATCCTTTATTTAGGTTTGGGAAAATGGGGATCGAACCCTGTAACAAACATGCCATATAAATATTCTGAATAGAAATGGTCAGTCAAGTTGCTTCTGCCCACACCCTTCTTAGGACATACACAGGGCTTTTACCATGCAATAGTACTAGTAGTACTATTGATGGTTGCATTCACTCTCCCAAACTCTCCCTCCTCTTTACCCACTACCTTCTTATCAGCCATTTTATCCCAGTCTAATGGAAAAGAGGTGCTAAAACGAAATGCAATAGTATGACAACAAAATGCAAAGTCTATGGTATGCCGGTCAAAGCCTTATGGCAGCCTTATAGCAGGAGGGCGGACGGCTAGCGCAGTAGCTCCTAACTGATACTAACGTGGGTAGATAATAGCCCAATGTTTATTTTACCCCGACCCATTCCTTTAAATTACCCTTACCCATTCATGGCCTTCCTTCATTTTTCTTTTCACCAATACCACATCCATTTCCCTCTCCCTTGCCTCTTTGCTGTGTGTGTGTGTGTGTGTGTGTGTGTGTGTGTGTACTTGTATGTGTGTGTATTTGTATGTGTGTTCCATTTTACTATTTACCATTCAGTAATTTATCCAAAGTTGTTAGAGATTGGGTAGAGGGTTAAGGCATCTTGCTCAAGCATACCCACAAGTCATGCCGTGGACAGTGGGGATCAAACTCGGTAACCTTTCACCAGAACCACTCCATCCCCCCCCTCCCTTTCTCCCTGCAGCTCTACACAGAGCTAAGCCAGAGCTACCAGGCCCTGGTGGCCAGTGAGGCCCAGCTCCGCCAGAACCACCTGGAGCTAAGCGGCCTGCTGGCCCAGAGAGACCAGCAGATCCTGGAGCTCCAGAGCCAGCTACAGCAGCAAGACCTGCTGGCCCACAGAGACCATCAGATCCTGGAGCTCCAGAGCCAGCTGCAGCAGCAGCAGCAGCAGCAGCAGCAGCAGCAGCAGCAAGAGAAGCGTCTACTGCAGACCCAGCAGCAGCAGCAAGCACACCAGACCACCACCACAACAGGCCAACAGCCCAACAAGCAAACTAATGTGAAGGTAAGATACCCCTCTCCTCATCCAAAGGATTTGCCGCCACGCATGTGAGGAGAAAGTTGACCCTATGTTAAAGTAGGAAGCCAGATGTAGTTTTGTAGGCAGGCTTCCAATTAAAAGCGTTCTCAATCAGGTTACGTGGTTTTGCTTCGTCCAGTCCCCGCCGTGTTTCCAAGAGAAGACGGCAGGTGATTAGCACGTTGACAACACCTGCCACCCTACTCTCCTGTCCCCCTACTAATTGTGTCCCGGGAGCCACACCCCCCATCCTATCTCCCCCCCCTACAGACAGAGCTGAACCACCTGCGCCCTCGCACCCTCATAAATAACACGCTGAGCTCTCCCAGGTTTTTCGTCTCGCGGAGCCGTCGAGGCACTGCTGTATCAGTCTCATCCGTGGCGGCGCCCAGATGTTTTCCATCGCAGCAGCCTCTGACCGTGTGGGACTGTGTCCGATTGCAGTGACGCGTGAACGAATGGCATCGTCCTAGCATCCGTTTCTGCTTTATTTTTCTTGACAATAAAAATGCATTACATCATTCCGTCCCCTCATGGCCGGTCAACCATCCAAGGCTCTGGAAAAGAGCAGCAAGGCTGAAGGTTCAAGCAGGGTATCAGTTGGGTGTAAAGTGAGCAAGCAGTGACTGATCTCTGGTGTTTAACTGAGACACTCTCTCTCTCTCTCTCTCGATGGTACGTGATGATACTCTGGTCCATCCTTGATCAGTCCAACTCCTACTGGCCGAACGTCTTTCAAGTAATCTGTCTGATCTTTTCTTTCTCTCTCTCTGTCTCTCGCTCTCTTTCTTGCTCTCTCTCTCACTCTCTCACTCTCAATTAAATAAAATTTGCTTGATTGGCATGATTGATGAAACACTACACGTTTGACAAACATAAAAAATGTATTTCTCTATGTCTCTTCATCTCTCTCTCTCTCTCTCTCTCTCTCTCTCTCTCTCTCTCTCTCTCTCTCTCTCTCTCTCTCTCTCCACAGTTACTTCACTCTTCCTTCCCCCCTACACCTTTTCCGTTGTGTCGCTGGAGTCTGACCACAGGGAAGAAGCTTCATCTTAATTGGAGAGCCAGTAATGGTGTTGAAAACTACAGCAGCAGGGGGTGGGAGCTGCTCCTTTCTGTGAAGCCTCCCGCCTTTCAACTCCCACCCCTAGGGGACGGAGGAGACGGCAGTGGTGGTGGTGGAGGAGGAGGAGGAGGAGGAGGAGGAGGGTGTGTCGGCCTGTGGGTCAAAGTAGCGAGTTAGCGTGTTGGCGGCGTCAAGGAAAGTGGCCGTTAATGACTCCTAATGACGTGGCGATGGGTGTTCCCGGGACCACGCTGCGTCCAGGCACGTCGCCGCGTCGCTGGTGAACGAGCACGCGGACTACGGGCATCCGGTCAGGCTTGAATGTGAAATATGTCCTTTGGTAGATGCTTTGACCTAAAGCGTCTTAAGTACTGTGATAATGAGTGCACGCGTTCCTAGCAGGGGGATCAAACCCTGTAATGCCGGACAACGTTGAATGCCATGCTAGATCTGTGGTGCTAGACAGGATCACGCCTTTGTGGTTTGAGGTCCTGTGTGTCGCGTGCTATGAGCTCTGTCATTAGAGCGGGTGTTTCTTCCTTTATAAACGCCCTCTTGAGTTTCTAGTTTAATCCTCCGGTACGGGTGAAAACGGATGCGCTGTGGGCCTTTCTGTCTACATGGAGACTGGGAAGTAGACGTTTAGTCGTGCTCTGGGTCCAGTGTTAGGTGAGAAGCTCTAAGCAGTTCAGCTTGCGATCTGTTTTATTTCTCACCCGCAAATTGAATGTTTATTTTGCACATTAATCTGACAGGCTGACAAGAGCGCCCCTGGACTGCAGAAGTCAAAGGATATCAGCTCAAATGTTAAGTGAGTTACAATCACTGCATCTCTCTTAACCTCGTTCATTTAACGGACGTCTAAATATAAATGGATCAATTAGTGGGTAATTAAGTACAGCTATAATGTGTTCCCCCAGTAATTAATACAAAATTCACGGGAACTGCACACAGTGCTCATATTTCTTTTTTTTTTGTGTCTGTGTGCATGCGCTGCTGTCAGTGTGGGTTTGGTCGCGCGCACTTGTATGTGTGTGCGCACAGGGCTCACGTGTGTTTTAACCGGATTGAATACACAACACCCTTTCTGTAACCTCTCACACAAATCTGTAAAATTTGTTATATCTTCCAGATGTTGAATATATAAATACCCAGAATGCGTTCATACCTATTGTAGGTATTATCATTGTGATTACCGTGTGTTTACTGAACACGTGTAGCTGGCGTCTGTCTGCGTTGCTGCTGCCTTAACTTTAACATCAAAGTGAACAGACCGTCAGCCGTCCCGAGGTCTAGCATTCCGTCAGGAGGGCTCACCGTTTTCCCGCCGAATAATCGCACTGACAAGGCGCCCACAGACGTGCATCTGTGTGTGTCTGTGAGTTCCACCGAGGAGCTGTGGTTGCGCCTGCCTTCCGGCGTCGTGGATTGTTGCAGATTCTGTCACAACTTCCTCCCGAACACATGTTTAAATTCCAATGCGCCGGTTGTTAAGGCAGATTTTAATTTTAAATGTAGTTTTTGTTTTTTCCACTGGATTGTTACCATTGGAGATGATCAAAGTGCTGATGTTGAGGGGGGGGAGGGGGTTGTTCATCTGAATACTGACCAGCGCGACGGCTTTGAACCACCCACCCCGTGGAGGTCCACGTCGGAGGAGATGGGAAGCACGCCTGTTGTGTCTTATGCTTTCCTCTAAGATCAGCTGTCTGTCTTGCTCCTTCCTTAAGCCCTGTTAGCCCCGCGCGGCTTCGCTGGGCTTCCACATAGAGGCATACTGGTATGCAGGGGGGGAAAGGATGGAGTAATCAAACATGTCTTTTGACTACTGTCCTTTGACTCTTTGGTCTGCTGGTTTGAAAGCAGACGCTCTCGTCGTCATCGGAACAAAGAGAAGCGTATGGCACACACGTATTGCAAAGTGTTGCATAAAATGTGTTAGCTAATGTTAGTATGTGGTTGTGTCTTTGTGTTTACGACACAAAAATCAGCAAAGCGTGTTCTGAAAGTTTAATAAACCAAGGAGAGCTCATCCATGATTGGCTAGCTTTAGGGCCTGGCCAGTTAGCATCCTAGTGACTGGGATGATGTCAGGGAGACCGGTTGCCAGGTTGGAAAGTTAACGTTGGAAAGGTTTGACAGGTTAAGTCCTACCAACACCACCTCCAGGCAGGGGTGGTTATCCCCAATCTGTTGCCTGGAAAACCAAGCCTTAGTTTTCCAGGGCTGTATTGTTTGGGTCATTAGCATCCAAACTCCCCAACTGTCATTTTCCTCGCTGTTTGCATGCCTGGCTACTGTTCTCGCTGTACGGTGATTAAAGACCAACATTAGGATTGACGCTAGTCCTCAGGCTTTCTGGAACCTTGACCGCAATTGACGATGAGTTTGTTTTTTGCGTAGGCAGCCTTTCAAAGCACCAATTATTCTCTCTGCATTGCCATTGAAAGCTTAGACATTTTTCATTTCCGCCATAAGAAGGGAAAAAGTTTGGCGCAGGAATTCACATTAACGCGTTCTGTCAAAGCCCTCATTCAACGAGCAGCGGAGCGTGATAGCTACTGTAGAAGCGTCACCCGTGAAGACTTAATAGATTGGATACCTAGTACCAGTCGGCAGCCATTTTCCCAAGGTGACCAGCTTCCCCCTTTTTATTTTTTTCTCTGCTCTTGATTATTATTATTTTTTCTATTTTCACGGTAGTCCATGTGGTGCCTCTCCCTTAGCTGGTTGTGATGCTTTTCAAACATCTGCTGCCTGGCTGATATTAATGTTGGCCAATCAAAAAGTTGTCAGATGTATAATTAAAGTGCCAGTTACGCACAGGTAGCGATGCCGCTGTATGGCGGGTCATGTTTTTGGTTTCAGACGAGGTGTTTCTTTTGATCATCATCATCATTAATATCAAACGTCCGATGCGGGAGGGAAAAAAAAGTGATGGAGTTAAAATGTTACAAAGAAAATTGATTGAGGAGCGCAGTGATGCCTTTTTCTGTTAGCGCGCCGACGGAATCCAAACAGCGTCTGATGGTAGAATGGGGTATGCTGTAGACTGAAGTAAAATGTATGTCGATGTGTTTGTGTAGGGCTCTGCTTCCTGTTGTGGTTTAGTGTCGTGTGGTCATGTCATACACATATTAAAGTATAATATAAATGAACTAGATTTGACGAAAATGGTGATATATGCATATGTTTCACTGTAGTATTTTATCAATGACACCATTTTATTAATAAGTCTATATTTAAATTTATGTTATACTAGTCTATATAGCACAGGCTTTTGATGACAGGACATCAAGAATACATTGCAGTTACTTTCTAATCTTTCTACTTTCGCATTCTAATCAAGCATGCAATACATGTAAGCATGAGGTTAAAGATTCACGCTGGCCCTGGTAACCAGCATGTTTCTATTGATCTTCGTATTGTAGTCACTGTTATACCCAGAGCCCATGGCTATAGATTGGAATATGTCCATTTATAGCCCCATTGTTTGTTCTTACATCAATTCTGTGTTAGGGGGTTCATGTGTGTGCGTGTGCGTGTGTGAGTGATTGTGAGAACATGTGTATGCATAAATGTGTGTGGGTGAATGTGTGCATGTGCGTGTGCGTGCGTCTGCATGTGTATGCATTTCTGTGGGTGTGGGCTTGCACTTGGAACGGTGCCATGTCCATCCTGCCTGAGACATGCTAATGACATGGAGTCCATGCTAATGACATGGAGTCCATGCTAACGACATGGACTCCAGTGGCGTGTGTTTTACCAGCTCAACTCTTCTCATTAGGCCCTAGTCCCCCCAACCCAACCCACCCCACCGGTCACAATTTAATGAACCACAGCCGCCCGCCTGCTTCTCAATGTAGTGCACATACATACACACACAGGCCTGTGATGTCCACATCCATAAATACATACATAACGTGCATACACTCATACGGGTCACCCCGGTCATGTGTGGGCAGAAACAACGCTGAATGCTGCTGCACGAGGCAAGCTGACATAATCAGAGAAAGACCTAAGTCCCTTTTGCTAACCCAGAAGGGTCCATGTCAGAAGGAGCCCCCCCACCACTGTGACCCCAGGAGCCGTGTTCCACAGTGTAAAGTGTGTGTGTGTGTGGGCTAGGGCTGATGTTCCTACTAGCCCTGACTCTCAATGTCTCTCTCCCTGCTCTTCACAATGCCCTGCCTCTCAGCAGATATGCCGTGAATGGGACTTGAGTGTGTGTTTCTGTGTTTGTGCGTGCGTGTGTGTGTGTGTGTGTGTTTGTGTGTGTGTGTGTGTGTCTGCCCGTGTCTGTATCTGTGTGCATGCACGTTTTGGCCCTCCCTGATTATGGCTGCTCCATAATTAACAGTGATCAGATTTGTTTTGTGGCATAAATGGTGCATGTGTAGAACATTAGGCCTGGCAAGTCTCATTTCACATTCAGCTCAAGGGCTCGGCAGCAGACGGGTCATGAGCGTCGGGGAGCGCCATCGCGAGCCCCGCTCCATATGGTCATAGCGCCGCATCCTCGCCGGCGAAGGGCCGCCTGCGCCAGACGAGCTCCCCGAAGAGCCTAATCGTGTTCTGTAATTATAGAGCACCAGCTTCTTTTTTTTTCTTCTTCTTGTTCTCCCCTCACCCCCCTCCTCTCTCTCTCTCTCTCTCTCTCTCTCTCTCTCTCTCTCTCTCTTTCTTCCAACCCCCTACCCACCCTTATCATCCCACCACCCCGTGTGTTTCGCCCCCCCCACACACACTATCTTGTTTCTGGTTGCATTGCACACACTTTTCCTTGTCTTGTCCTTTCTTTTTTTCTTTCTTTACTTTTATTTACAGCAGCTGTTGCTCTTTCACTTTTTTTTTCTCTTGTTCTTTCTGATCGCGTGCTCTCATACGTCTCAGGTATGACTCTGCTTTCTCCCATCATCAGCATTTCATGATTTATTTCCTTCTTTATTTCTTTATCTGTGTATTTATTTATTTGCTTTTATTTCCTATCTTCTGCCCTGCGGAAAGAAAGAAAAAAGCAGCGTTTAAAAAGCCGTGGAGGCTAGACAGATATTACGGATGGAGCGATCGTCGGAGAAAGAGTGGAGACACTCCCACATCAGTTAATTTGTAAATTGCTTTATGCGCTCGATGCCGAACAGCCCCAGTCAGTCCTCCCGACCGCCTGGAAAATTATAAATAATTGTAACAGATGCGCCAACATGGCCGGCCTCCAACGAACGAGGCCCCAGATAATTTGGCCGACCTCCTTTGACAGGCCAATTTAATAAAAACGCGAACAAAATCTTCCTCGCTAATAATTTATCACCCCCCCTCACCCTCTCTCTCTCGCTCTTTCTCACCCTCTCTCTCTCTCTCTCTCTCTCTCTCTCTCTCTCTCTCTCTCTCTCTCTCTCTCTCTCTCTCTCTCTCTCTCTCTCTCTCTCTCTCTCTCTCTCTCTCTCTCTCTCTCTCCCTCTCCTCCCCAATGGTTGAAGTTGATTACCCTGGCAGTTAACAAGGTCACACCCAGATGCCAGGTATCTGATAATGCGATCAGGAGGAGCTGGAGTGAAGAGGTGATGACATACCGCCTGCTTCTTCCTCTTTTTCTTCTTCCATGTAAAACACGAGTGCGAACTTTGAAGGCCTCTGCACATCAGGCACACACACACACACACACACACACACACACACACACACACACACACACGTGTTGAGCAGACAGTTTGTTGTTGTGGGACAGGTGAAGCTGTTTCACTCTCTTCACACCTCACTCCCGTTGTTGTTGTTTGGTTGAGGTAGTTTCAAAGTAAAGGTACCGTGGTATGCAACCTGTGTTGCTTTGGAACCTAGGAGTAAGAGGCATATACAAAAAACAAAGTTCTGCTGACTTAATGCAATGTGGTTGATACTGTTTATTTGGATGGTTGAATGTGCTGTTTGGTCAGTTCTTTCTTTTTGTGTTAAAAAACACATTTTTGTGTTTAAAATAACAGAAAACGTAAAGTTTCCGAAAAACTGCTAAATTTCTCACAATCACACATAATACAATTTTAGTATTAGTATATTATAGTATAAGTATTTTCACTTAGTATTCACAGAGAAATCTGACTATTAGATGTATATTTCGACAATGTATACACAATATTCAGTGCAAACTTGATGGTGCTTGGAGAACGTCCTCTGTCCAGGTGTGTGTGTTCGATGCGCCTGGTTTTGCTGATCCCGGGCCCCTCCTACATAGCTAGAGTCTCACCTCTCCCTCTCGGTTATGCTAGCCTGTATGTGCTGAGTGCCAACGATACACATGGGTATTATGGAGGGGCTAGGGTGTCCAGACAATGATAAATGACCACACACACACACACATACACATTCACACACTCACACCTTACTGCTATTGCCAGTGGACAGCTGTTCCTTGCCCATATCCACTGCCACTGCTCCACTTCAGACTAAATGTTGACACCAGCCTATGGAAGTGGAGTGGACGACGAGTATATCATTGGGTGAGAGACTCAACAATGTCTGATTCCACTCCCTCAACCACCACATCCTCATCATTAATGTCACATCATACATCTGATTGGAGTTTTGGACCACGCAGCTGGTTGTGTGGTGACCCCTGCCTATATTGACCCGTCTTGATGAGGTTCCGTGTGTGTCCTTCCAGGAGCTGTGTCAGCCGAGCGCAGACACACCGGTCAGCTCCGGTTTCAACCAGGCCTCGAACTTCTCCAGTCCAGAGCTAGGGACCAGCACGCCTCTTGACGGAGGCGCTTGGACGGAGAGGACGTGGAAAGCCACGTCTTCTAGAGGCCGCTCTACCAGCATCAGACAGCAGGTGAGCAACTGATTCTCCAACTCTTCCCCTCCCTTTCCACCTCCAGCCAGGGCCTCCAGGGTCGGTTACGGCCGGTCCTCCTCTCCCAGACACGAAGCACTCTCAAATCAGGTGCTGACACGCCCTTATGCCATCCATCCATTTAGGATGAGGGCTTGGCTGAGCTCATCAGACCTGAAACAAAGGGGAGCATACTGGAAGAGCTTGCGATGGTCATGTGATTGATCAGAAGAAAAATCCCCCACTCTTTGTCCTTACCAAGTACGCACACACATACAGACATAGAAACACACACACTGACGCACACAGAGATCAACCACCAGCTGTGAGCGCAGCAGCGAGTGCCGCGGGTTTCACGCATGCCTGGGGTGCAGCCACCAGCTAATTTACTGCCTCACTAGTACCCATCATCAACAGGAAGGAGGAGAGCTTTGATCTCCATCCGGCTCCTCTCATCGCTTTGGCGGGGAAGGCTTGGAGGAGGTGGCCTTGCGTGGTCTGAATCTTGACCTAAAGAAGCGGCAGTCTTAATTCGGACAATCTCCTTGTCCTCCATTCGTTGCCAGGGACACACAAGTTGTGTGTTTGACGCATACACACATAGGCACAGATAAAAATGCACAGGCACACATGCACGGGCAAACACACTCAGGGGCACACACACACACACACTCGCACACACACACACACGCACGCACACACACACACACACACACAAACACAAACACACACATATGCATTCAGTAAAATGGGATGAACCTGGGTGAGCTAATGTACAAAACTTGTATGCGTGACAAATGCACAATGCTCTGTAACTAAATGCTTGCTGTAATGCCTTGGTAAAATGCGTAATTTTGGTGACCACGTAGATGTACTTTTGTTTGGACTGTGTAGGTGTGTGTAAAGCAGAAAGTATGGATATACTGTACATGTGTTGCACATATGGCCACATGTGTGTCGTGTACGCTTGTGTTTGTGTGTGCGCCATTGTACGTGTGCGTGCGTGCGTGCGTGCTTGTGTGTACAGTATTCCTATTCACCTCTTAGGAGGCAAACAAGCCGTGCTTTGAGAGACACTCGGGACAAAATGCTGCGGCCATCATAAAGAGACCTATTGAGGACAGAGAGGCCTCTGGACCCAAAGAGAGAGACTGAAAGAGAGAGAGCTGGCTACTGAAAGACAGAGATGGAGGGGAAGAGAGGGAGAGATACTGAAAGAGAGAGAGAGAGAGAAAGAGAGATGCGTCATGGCGGAGAGGTGAAAGTGAAATAAAGATGAGAGAGTGGATGGTAGTTCAGGTTCACTGTTTTCTTTCCTTTGCTCCTGGGCTGTTATTTACTGTACGGTAAATAACGGTTTCCTGTCTTCAACGTACAACACAGACACACACACACACAATGTAGCACTCTCTCCTCATATCTCTGCTGTCCTCTGCTTGTGTAACAGCTCTATTGGTCTTTTATATTTAAGGAACCATTACAGGGTGCTGTGTGCAGGTCAGGTTGTGGAGGCTAGCCAGCTGTCTGCTGAGGGAGAGAGAGCGGGAGGGGGAAGGATGGGGAGAGAGTGAGGGGGAGAGAGATATTGAGCCTTGTGGTCTCAGTGGAACATGAACAGCAAGTGTGTGTGTGTGTGTGTGTGTGTGTGTGTGCGTGTGTGTGTGTGTGTGTGTGTGTATGTGAGTGTGTGTGTGTGTGTGACTGGGGACATTATTGTGTCCTCTGGTACTGAGTCGCAGGGCAGGCGAGGGACAGCCTCCAGTTGGACTTGCAAAGAGCATCTGCAGTGGGACTCTGCCATCCCCCCCCCCTCCTTCCCTACCAAGCAGAGTGCATACTCAGACTTACACTCACACACAAAAACATACACGCACGGCTTACAGTGCCTCTTTGATAACTTATGGGAATAAATACATGCTGACCATCCTGTGTATCATTATATGGGGTCAATCTCTGCTAGAAGTCATAATCCATTTTTTGGTCCTTTATAGAACCCTACAATTCTTTTGTTTGCCAAGTCTTGTTGAGTTATAGGTCTACGTTAAGCATAATATATGAAGTAATGCCATTTAGATTGATATAAAACACATTCATTTCCTTTAATTTCCCGCCTGAAAATTAAAGGACTCTACTAACCAATAATTTGGTTTTAATACCTCATCTGACTATGTTGGATTTGGAGACGGCAGTTGTAAATGTGAAGCTATAAAGGGAACTAAAAAGGCCCAAACTTTGTGGGAGTCGGCAAACAAAACAAATCCAAATAGCCGTTGCCTTTCCCAGGTTGCCGGCCTTTCTGCACCGCTTGGTCCACAGGCCGTGGGAGCCGGCCTGCCATGCATTGGCATAATGCTGCTATTTGTTAACGACAGACCTGGCTGGTTGCAGCATGGGCACAGCGCAAGACAAGCGCACTGGGTCACTGGACTCAGCTGTAGCCCTTTGGCACACAATTAAACATGCACACACAAAAAGACACACACTTACTGAGGAGCGGACAAGAGGTGATGGTCAATCTGTCAAGCTCGATTACATCATGCTGTTTCTCTGCAGTATCATTTATACTTTTAGTAGCATTTGAAATGGCCTGATTAAAACTCAACTAGTACTTCAACCAAACAACGAAAGCTTTTTCTATATTTTTCCCATTTTACAATTTTGTTTTATTGTGAGTTTTTCGGTCCCATTTGTGTCACATGCTCCCCCTGTCCTCTAAGCGTGCTCCGACCTCTACCGCTACTCCCTTCGCTCCTTCCCTTCTTCCCCCTCTTCTCCAGCTTCTCCTCGCCGCGCCCCGGCCTGCCCACTACGCACGTTCAGTCGCAGTGCAGGATGCCTCTCCTCGCCCTGCCATCTGGTCGGCCCTGCCTGGCACCGTGGGAGGGCCCTGCCGGCCCCAACCCCTCCGCATTCATATTCCACCAGCATATTGTTCGCACTGCTTTCCCTGCCACGTCTCCCCTCACCTCCTTCTTTATTTATCTCCACAGAGGAGGCCAGATAGCAAACGCCCCCCACTCCCTCCTCCCTCCTCCCTCCTCAGTTGTCCTATCAAGTGTAACCTGGCGGGCCCCGGGTAGAGCAATTAGAGGGGCCTCCCTGCACACCCACCCACCCCCCCCCCCCCCCCCACACCCGGTAATGAAGCCCGCCACATTCCGGAATCCACAGAACCCCCCTCCCCCCCTAATGGGACATCATTATTGTCAAAGAAACAATGTAAATGGAAATGAACATACTCATTAGCCATTCGTGGGGAGAAACCTTTGGCGCACTCTAGCTGGTACTAGCACACACACACACACACACACACACACACACACACACACACACACACTCCCACACACACACTCCCCTCCCCCTCCCTCTCACACACATGTACACACACTCACACCTTTTTTTCTTTTATTTATTTTTTTCTTTATTTCTCCCTACTTGACTTCTGCTGGTAGTGTGTTTGTTTGTGTGTGCCTGTGAGCTGGGAAGAAAACAATGTGTGTGTGTCTGTGTGTGTGTTTCACCTGAGGTGAGCGGGGAGGGAGACGACCATGTATCATCCTGATATCGGCATTCACTTCATGCGTGCTGCACAGATGTTAATTGTTGCGCGGCGGTAGTTCCATTGCCTGTGTACTTGGAGGCGCACTGAAGCGCTGCACCACCTGAGTGTGTCTCTTTGACTGCGTCCCCCAGGATGCACCTGTGCAACGGTCCAGGTCCCTCTCCCCGTCGAGCTGCGTGGAGGCGGGAGGAGGAGGAGGTGGAGGAGGAGGAGGAGCAGAACAGAGGATGCAGGACCTTGAAGAGCTCCTTCAACTCAGGGTAAAGGAAACAACACTTTGACTACGCCTATGACTCCTAATGTCTCCCTCTCTGTCCCTGTTTTTCTTTCATCCGTTTCCTGTTCTTTCAATCTGATTCGCCATCGCCTGCTTCAGAACTTTAATTATCCCTCCACCATTTTCTCTTTACATGCTTTCTTTGACTCGTTGTTTATTTTTCCTCTATTTCATACAATTACCTGCCTTATCTTGGCCACCCCTTGTTAGTTTGCTTTACTGTTTAAAAAATATTTTTATCCCTGAAAACCACCCAATCCGCAAATGGTCGCACAGGCTCTGAACCGTTGGATAAGTGTGTTTATTCCGTGCGAACGCGCTGTGCAGCGCTCTCCCTGGTTAATAGAGTTGGTCCTTAATGGAACAGCCTGCCGCTGAGGCCACTAACACCCGGATGATTGTTGCAATCAGGGACCACAGAGGCAGCAGCAGTCACGCTCTCTGAAGGCTTCAGTCTGCCCAGCGTTGCCTCAGCCCTCCAGCATGACCTTCTCTCTCTGCCTGACACACACACACACACACACACACACACACACACACAGACACACATGGAGAGACACACACATGCATACACACAGGGCGACAAACACATGCTGCCACACAAACATGGACAGACACACACGGAGGTACGCGCCCACAAACACACACACAGAGCGTGCATAGGCAGTGAAGCAGCAGGGAAGAAGCTGCTCTGGTGAATGTGGATTCACCTCCCCCCCCCCCCCCTCACGACTTCATCACTCTTTTAACCTTCGCCGTGCTCTTCCCAGACGTCGTTACACAATATCTTCTCCCCTTTTGCATTATTCTACATTTTTATCCCTCCTTTTACATGTTCTCCTGACAGGGGATGCAACTCCCTGGGTATGGGGAGGGGGGTATTCGGGTGGCAGGTTTTCAGGCCACGGGTCCTGTTTAACCTTCTCGTGTCCGCGGCCCACATGACAAGGTGATCCGCGTGGAGGTCATTCTCTCCCCCCCCACCTCCCACCTCCCTCCCTCCCGCCCTCCTCCTCTTGTTCTTCAATCACAGCCAGACGTGGACGGACATCATTTTCTTGTCAGAATCTCGAGTGTCTTGAATTAGGCTGTCCGAATCGCTGACAAACACTCGACTGAGCACACGGCGCCTGACGCAGTGTGACGCATGACTATCTCACTTAATGGCGCAATTTAAATTTTATGTTTATGCCGGTTTGGCGGACGCATTTAGCAAAGCTAATGCGGGCGCGGAGCGCAGGTGAAGTGAAATGGCAGCTTGACCCACGCGGATTCTGAAAGGGACATGCAGGACATGAGGTGATTCCACCGTCGCATCCTTAACATGTTATTTTGGGTTATGACTTCCCCCCTCTCCCCTCCTCATCTTCATAAGTTGCACTTGAAACGCTATCCCCCGGCGCCCCGCGGCCCTCCTCAAACTCCCCCCACGTCATTTGGCTCTCCGCTTGATTCCCGGTTCAATCGTTTCCGATAGACTGCCTTTCAAATTGGCCACGCCAGCCCCCTTTAACATTGACACGTTGACCTTAGTAGCTAACAGCCGCAGACAAACAAACAATTCCCCCACTATAATGGCCTTGTGTTGTTTCTTTTTTTGTGTTCTCCCCGCTCCAGACTTCTCAAGTAAACATCAGCGGTTGAGTCCGTAATTATTTTTCAGCTTGAGGACGTCCACAGACGTCCACAGCAGCCGCGAGGGGAGGGTGAAGGTGGGGGTGGGGGGGTGTCTTATTGATCGGCGGGCAGGGGTCTGCGGCCTGTCGACCAGAGCTGCTTTGCCCAAGGGGGAGTGCTGCAAAGGAGCATGGGAAGCCATGATGTGGCTAATGCCCTGCCACCCGCACCCCCCCCCACACACACACACACACACACACACACACACACACACACACACACACACACACACACACACACACACACACACACACACACACACACACACACACACACTCCCCGCCGCAATCAATCAGTCAGCCTTGACTCTTTCTCTGTCCCACACCCCCTTCTCCCCTCACCCCACCAGCCACCCCCAGCGACCCCTGGTCTGGCCCCTTTCATTAGGGGGGCTGTGGAGGGGTTGCAGATGTCCTCTGTGAATAAAGCATACCCCGGATAAAAAATCCATAGTTGTCACATAGGCTGTTTGTGTGTGTGTGTGTGTGTGTGCGCGCACACACGGGTGAATTTCTGAGTGTTTGCGTGTGTGTGCGAGAGAGTGTGTGTGTCAACGAGAGAGAGTTTGTGAGAGTCATGGTTGTGTGTGTTTGCTTGCATGAGGTTGGTGTGTCTGTGCGTGCATGCGTGTGTACATGAGTGTGTGTGTGTGCACTGTCTCTGTTCTCTTTGTCCTTGTTAATAATAACAGGGCCGAGGGCTTGCATTTCCCTCTCTGCAGGGCAGCCGTGTCATATCAGCAGTAAACAAGCTCCTTCCCTTCAGCACGGAGCTCCACCACTCTCCCAGCCCTGACCACTCAACCAGAACCGTGCTCTCCTCCCCTCTCACTTTCCCTCTCTCTGTCTGTCTTCCCCTTGCTTGCTTTCTTTCCTTTCTTGTTTTTCGTTTTCTCCCTCTTTCGTTTTTCATTTCATTCACTATTTGTTTCTTTTGTCTTTCCCCTGCTTTCCATCTTTCTTTCTTTCTGGTCTCTTGGTTTAATTGTCTTTCTCTCAGTTTCTTTATCTGTTTCTTCCAACTTTATTTACGTTTCCCGACCTCTGCCCTCCTCTTCTACCTCATATTCCCCACCTTTGTCCTCGGCGCCTTTCTTTTTCTTTTATCATCTCTTGAGTCTTCCTTTCTATTGTGATTTCTTTCTTTGTCAATTCTCCTACTCTTTCCACGCCCTGGTGTCCTCTCTCCATCCATCTTCTCCATCTCCACAACTCGTTTCTTTTTCATGCACTTGCTCTGGTTTCTACGCTTTCTGCCCGCCTGTTGACAACATCCTCTGCAACTCCTCCGTCTTTCCGAGGTCAAAATAATGGCCGGGTGGGGGTGGTGGTGGGGATGGTTGGAGGAGCATTTGCTCCTGTCAAGGAAAATCTATATGTTCTCTTACCTCCTTCTTTAAAGTCAGAACCCAGAAGTGTTGTGCTGTGTTTTCATGGCTGTCAACAACCGTGTCAACAGACCCCCACCCGCCTCATATAGCGCCTCTCCTCCCTTATTCCCCTGTCAAACAGCACAGCAACATGTGTGCCTCTTACTGGCAGAAGGATAACCCCACTTAGGGGGAGATCTGTGTGCTGGCGGGGGTCTGGGAGTGGAACCGGGGTGAAGGGCAGGTGTAGTTGCATGATTGTTTGGTCACACATGCCTGACTGCCTCCTCCATGGTCTCTTTGAGCCGGGGCTGGCAGGAAAAGTTTCAAACTAAGAATGCCTCTGCCTCGGTTAGATCGGGAGGACTTTCCTCCAAGAGGTGAGAAACACTGTATCAATAGATTGGCCTTGGCTGGATTCCGGCTGGACCAATGAGGGTTCAGTAAGGGTGGAACTTTGTGGGGCAAAACAAGTTTAATATTGTTGGGGGCAGGATAGTGTCATGGCCAAGGATGGTCAATAACAGGCGAAAATGTCCTGGGTTTGATTCCCCAGTGTCCGCAACTTGAAGACTGCTACCAGGGGGCGCCTGGTGACCAGCTTATGGTCCCTAATGACCTGTATCTGAGTTGACTGTAAGTGGCTCTGGTGGAAAGTGTCGTGACCCTAATAGTTTCTCTGTGTTTCCTCCAAGACAAAGGAGATGGAAGTGCTCAGGGGTGCGCACCAGAACCGCCTGGAGCGCCTGCACCTGATCCAGGCCAACTACAGGACCATCAGAGACCAGCTGAGGGACGCAGAGGAGGCAAACGGCCTGTGAGTGTTCTGGATAACGCACGCACCCACGTACCCACACACACACACTCACACTCACACTCGGACACGCACACACTATTAGATGTAGTTGATCAATCCCAGATGGTTAATTTGGGTTTTGCAGCCGAACCTACAAGACAGTTATAGGAATTAAGAAGAGATCAAATAAGAGTCATGTTAATTAAAAAACGAATTTTAAATCTAAAATAAATGTTAAAGAATTTAGAAATATCTCTGTGCAGAAAATAACAGTTGTGGAAATGGCGATGCCGACATTAGCGATAGTAAGTACTTTCTAAATGACTGAAACTTTGCTGTGAGTCAAGCAAAACTCCCGTTCACACTGCCCACTGGGCCTTCAAACATGTAGTGGTACAGATAACACCTCCACACACTCGTTCTCACAGCAGTCAGTGAGGGGAGCGTGGACGTTGCATGGAGAACCCCTCTCCTTTTTAGCCTAAAGCCCTCTGGAAGCAGCCGCCCAGCCCTCTGAAGCCGTTCACAAATAGTCCCTGTGTAGTCTTACCCTACCTGACAGTCGGATCAGGCCGGGGAGAGAGAGGGAATAATTCCTGCCTTTGCCTTTTGTAAAGCTCTGAGGTTCTAAGCCAAAGTCAATTTGGGAGCATTTTGTGTCAAGTGCAAGTGTGTGCAAGGGTGTGTGCAAGGGTGTGTGCGTGTGTGTGTGTGTGATAGTGTGTGTGTGTGTCTTTTCCCTGAGTGTTCATTAGGATGTGAGAGCCGTAGGCTGAAGGTGTCTGGTCCTGGGGGGTGTGGGGTGGTGGGATGATGGGGGAATGGGGGGGTTTGGGGTGGGTGGGAGGGGGGGGGGGGGGGGGGGGGGGGGCAACAAGGTGTTTGAGAAGGCCTGTGGAGGGTGGAGGTGAGTACGGGGGGGGAACAGAAGAGCCATTTCCTGTTCTGACACACACACACGTTCTCCAGTGGGAAACCATGGGGTTTTCACACCAAACGGCAACTGTCATTATCGTGAACATTCTTTGTCCTTCTCCCTCTCTTTAACTCCCAATCTGTTCATTTTACTGCTTTTTTTGATCTTCCTTCCGTCTCTCTCCCCCCATTCCCCCTCCCATTAAGAAGTCAACAAGGAGTCTTATATATATATATATATATATATATATATATATATATATATATAGGGTAGGGGAGGGGGGTTCCTGGGCGGCGAGGGAGCAGAAGTGTTGACCCCGTCAGCTGTTTTCTCCCCGGGTTAATTAAAGAGAACAGCGGTGCGGCGGGAGCCCGTGTGAACGCGGCGCTGGCGAGCGAGGTGCGCCGGGGCACCGGGCGCTAACCCGGGCTCAGAGGAGCTCAGCGCGGCTCAGCGGCATGTGTCTGAGACAGTGGGAACAAAGACAAGACAGAGGGGCGGTGAGAGAGAGAGAGGGAGAGGGAGAGGGAGAGAGAGAGAGAGAGAGAGAGAGAGAGAGAGAGAGAGAGAGAGAATGTCGTCGACACCACTTGTCGTATATTTCAGCAGGTTATCAACGTAAAAAAAAACTAACGAACGAGAATGATTCAATTTTTTCTTTTTCGTTTTTGAGTGAATAAGATATACATAAACAACCCAGAGTCAAACGTCTTTCTACTATTTCATATAGGTGTAGCAAATTCCTGCCTATATGTACGGCACGCCTTGACAGCTGATTGGTAAGTTAGCTCACCGCTGCCCTTTCCATGGCCGGCCCTCTGTGGCAGCAGCCAGTCACTCAACGTCACCACGCTGGCATATATTTGGCATACAGCCCTTGTCTGTAAACAGCTGGTTTTAGACTCCCCTAGCCCCGCTCGGCCCTGATGCCCACCTGAGCAGGGGGAAACAATCTTATCAGTGGCTGAGTAGAGACCTGGGGACCTGGGTGTGTCAGGAGCAGGAGAGGCGTCGAGGCTGGGTGCATTTTCAGAGGAGGAGATGGTTAGTTGGTGGATTTCCCTTTGGCGTGTTTGGTGGGGCTGGGGTTTAGTCACTTCCATTCTGCAGTACCTTTCTTTGAGAATAGTAAGGCAACGTCCTTACCTGTCACTCATGATCACATGCTAACTTATACACACACACTTGCACACATAGACGAAGATGTGGAAGAGGGGAGGAGGGGAGATCCTATGGCAAACCATATCAGACACGTTCCTAGTCTTCAGTTTTAAGCAAGTGTGGAGTAATTTGACCCAACTAACTGTTGGATAGTTGAGTTAAGCCAATGGCTATTGTGAGGCTAGCTTGTGGCTACAGTAAAGATGCCCCGTAGGGTTTGCTGCTGCCTCACTGTCTGAGCCGTAGCAGCAGGCTCTGCTCACTCATCAGCATGCCGTTAGCGTAGCATTCGCCGATTCTGGCGTTAAAACCAGCTTGTCCACGTTCTCCCAAAATGTCTTCAAAGACGGGGAAACGGCCAACTTCTGATTTGGATTAGAAGAAGGGAGGTTTAAAAGTTTTATAATCAGACAGGGATGATGGGGGAGTGAGTAAATAAAATTAAAGGTTATTAAGGCATCCATACCCTGATCAAAGTTGCGCCCCATAAACAGATTCCCCTCCCGAATCAACGCAATTAGCGGCAGTAGCATGGAAAAGTTCTCTGTCTATTTCCTGCTTAATAATGGAAAGTGGGATTCTGTGGGGGGGGGGGGGGGGGGACTGCTCAGAGAGCTTTACCATTGACTTAATAAAGCAGTGCGTGGTGAGAGTGATATGGGAAACTCACACATCTGGTAAGTATCACCGGGGACGGACCGTTAAAAGCAAACCTACCGAGTTGGTGCTAGTTCTAGTTCATCTCCTTACTTTATTTCATTTCCTAAACATTAGGAAATAATTGTGCGTGTCTGGGCTTCTGTGTGTGTGCGTGTGTATGTGTGTGTGTGTGTGAGAGAGGGTCGGTCTCTATAGTGACTAGGTGAGTATGCGTTGAGAATACCTGCTTAGTAGTGCTGCACTTTAGGAAAGCATGCAAACTCTGAACTCACACATACACGCACAAAAGACACACACACACATACAGTGGGGTTATAAAAAATGTTGCCGTCCTCCAAATTGCTCACATGGGCATTATCAGAATTAAATGAACATTGAACATGAACATTTTCTGTTCCTCTGTAGCCGGTTACTCTGGGTACCAGGGCTTAGCTAGTATTAACGCCACATGCCGTCGTTCACAGAGCCAATAATGACCACAGGAAAGAGAGCCTGCCGCAACAGAATGACCCGCTCAATCCATTTCACACCTCTGCTCATTGATTTAGCGGTGTGTGTGTGTGTGGGGGGGAGGGCTGGGGGTGGGTAGGTAGGTGGGTATGTGTGTGTGTGTGTGTGTGAGGGAGACACAGGGAAGAGGAACCGTCCCTCTTATCAGCCCTTTTGCAATCTGAATTTCTCAGTAGCAGCCATATTAGTCTGATAATGAAGAACTAATTGGAATTGAATGGCTTGAATTGGTAGACTGGGCAAAGACAGATTAATGAGTTAGAGGGATGCAATCGGTTGTGTGTGTGTGTGTGTGTGTGTGTGTGTGCACGTGTGTGTGTGTGCGTGCGTGTGTCTGCATCTGAATATTTGAAGGGGGGGCACAATGATAGCGCCAATCTGCTATTAACTATTCATAACTGAGGTGTGAAAATTTAATTTTTACTCCTTGGATATATGTTTATTTATTTTTTTCGCTGTTATTTATATTTGTATACATAGCTTTTTTTCTGTTCAATTTGCATGGCACACGGGGATGGCTGCATTAGCCTGCCTCGCGAGCTCTGCCCTAGGCTTTTAGAGGAAAAAGGAGACAAAAAAATTCTGAAGCAGTGTGAACGTGCGTGTACATGATTTACCCCGGGAACGTCAGAGTCAAGGCCCCTCATTTGAATACTGCTAAAGATGGCTGAATAACGAGAGCAGGGAGACACCGAGACGGAGGGGCCCCCTGTCCTCCCAGGTGACCTGGGCCCCAGGCTGCCACGAACATGTACATGTGGGATCATCATGTTCCTGTCTGTCTGTCTAACTGTCCGTCTATATGTCGGCCTTTCTGTTTATTGGTCCGTTAACCCGGTATGTTCTCCTTGTCTGTCTTTCTGTACAGCTTTCTGTCTGTATCTGTGTTTGTCTGTCAGGCTGTCTGTGTCTTTGTCTGTGTCCGTTCACCAAGCTGTCTATGTCTCCAACTGTCTTGTACGTTTGCCTTTCTGTCTGTATCTCTGTCTGTCGCTCTGTTCATCGTTCTGTCTGCGTGTCGCGCTGTCACTCTGTGTTTTCACACTGTTTTTGTCCATCATATACGTCTGTTTGTTCTCGTGCTGTTTCTCTGTCTGTCTGTCTTTTAGTCTTTCTGTCTGTGTCTGTTCCCGCTCTGTGTGTGTCTGTCTCTTTGTTCACCGTTCTGTCTGGGTCGTCTCTCTGTTCACCGTTCTGTCTCTGTCTGTGTCGGTCCCCAGGCCTAAACCTAAAGCACAGAGTCGGAGAGCAGAGCCCTGGCAGCTGAGACAGGAGGACAGCGACGGCGTGTGGAACGAGCTGGCCTACTTCAAGCGCCTGGCCAGGAAGCTCAACGTCGAGAAGTAAGACCGCAGGATCCTCTTCCTGAGTGCAAAGCCAGTTGTCTACAGGACTCAAAACCGTGATGTGTGTCCCCGCTGTGTCCTCTGTCTCTTAAATCCTGTCTTTTTATTTTTTTTTGTCACACCTATACTGATGCAGCCACATATGTGGCCGCGTACACACATGCGCATGTAGGCGCCAACACGTGCACGCACATGCACATACACATATGCGTTCACACGTACGCACACGGGGACGAGCAACTGCAGGCTTCCTCTTTGCCACCACCACCACCACCATCCCTCTCAGCTCTCGACACGTCCTCCGCAGTTGGTGGGGGTGTTGAAATTTGCCCTTCCCAAGTTTTTACAGCATCCACCTGCCCCCTTCCTCCTCCATTACCAGCCAGCGGGGGTGAGAGTAAGATGATTAAGGCTCCATGCTCATTTGTAAAATTGGCTGCACAGATTCACACATTAACGCAAAGGGAGGAAACTTAGCTTTATCGGAAGCCCCCGCTTCCTTTTTTAGACCGGCGTCTTGGGTAGTTATGGTAATGTTCGTTGACTTCACATTTTTTTACGTTGTTGGATATCGTCACAACAAGGCTTTTCATTTGCACTGGCAAACTGATTAGATATTGATAGATGCCAAGCTCTCCACCTGGTTAAATAGTGTCGGGAGAGTACAGCAGGGTTTATTATATCTTTGGCGCTAAAGAAATTAATGATAAGGCCCATTCCTTGTATAGATGAAGTCAAGTTTCAGTGAGGGCGAAATTAACGTTGATCTCCTGGAGTTGGCAGGTTGTGGCAAGTCTCTCGCTCTCTTTCTCTCCTCTTTCTCTCTCTGCATCCATTGACTCATTTGGATAGAGTCCCTCTAACCAATTCTCCTCCCCTGACCCTGCGAGACGCTCCTCCATGTCTAGCCCTGGAGCCACCATCTTCACCTCCTCTTTCCTCCTCCCTCAAGCCTTAACATCTCCTTTCTTCTCCCCCATAGCCCCTCCCTCCCTCCCTCCCTCCCTCCCTCCCTCCCTCCCTCCCTCCCTCCCTCCCTCTCCCTCTCTCCCTCCCTCCTCCCCACACTGCCTTTTTCCGAGGCCCTGTGTGATACTGCGGGAGAGACTAGAACCAGAATTCTCTCACCGCTTCACGCCCCCCCTCCCCCTTCTGCCCTTCCCTACCCTCCGCCACCACCGGCCCCCCAAGCCCTCCCACCCCCACCCGCACCACCACCAACCCCTGCCCTGTCCTCCTAATCCCAGCAGAGCTCATTATGATGTAGCCCGGCTGCCTCCCTCACTCTCTAAGCCTGAGCTGTCCGAGCTAATTACAGGCTAGCAGCCCCGGTGCCGCCGCCGCCGCTACTGCTGCTACCAAGCTACTGTTGCTGCTGCTGCTGCTGCTGCTGCTGCTGCTGCTGCTGCTGCTGCTGCTGCTGCCTGTTAGGGGATGTTGGTCTGCCCTGCATATCTGCCTGCCTGCCTGCCTGGCTCCCTCGCTACCCAGACCAGGGTGGAAGTAGAGAGAGGGGAGCAGAGGAGAGACCCACTGTTTGCGCCCGAATTTGACCACAGAAGGAGGTGGGGGAGGAGCCACAGGCCAGGGGGTGGGATTGGGGTGTGGGGGTAGGGGGGGTGTAGAAGGTGGAGGTTGGGCTACAGCTAAAGCTCGGGGGTCCTTAGGGCTGACCTGCGAGGGGGAGAGCCACGAGGGAAGGCTGCCCGGACGCCCTTTCTATCCGTGTGCAATTGGCCTGTCCTCTGGGGTTAGTGTTCAGCTGCTTCACCCCCCTGCCCCCAGGACGCTTTCCAATTGGCCGAGGTAAACTTGGCTAGGGCCCCTCAACTCGTGCTGTAGAGGAAAAACAGCCTCTCCCTTACAGGGTACACACTCTTTGATCTCGGCATTTGGTGCTTGTGACCATTAACCTACTCAGTGTGATTAACTAATGAAAGACAACCAGACGGTGTCTCCGCCTCCCTCCTTTTCTTTCCTGTCCTCCACTCCACTGCTCCTCTTGATTCCTATCCTTAACTACTCTCTTCTCTTTGTCTCCCCTTCCTCTACTACCCCACTCCTCTCCTCTATCCCTCTCCTCCTACTATATCTCCTCCTCTACTCCTCTCCTCTCTCCCTCTTTGTTTCTCTCTCCCTCTTTGTCTCTCTTTTTCTCTCCCCCCCCCCCCCTTCCCACCGCCCTCGGAGGCATCGGAGCCAGCCAGAAGCTCTTGAAGAAAAACATCATCCCAGGGTCTAGACAGTTTTTCAGTTCCTAGTGGTCACTCCCCTGAACATCTCAAGGCCCTCACAATGTCAAAGGAGCAAAGGCAGCGGTTTTGGGGTGGGGGGCGGTAGGGGTACTCTTTGTTTACACAACCCCATGTCCTCTATAGTCCTGGACCCCCATTAACCGTGAGCGCTCCCGTTAGCCGCTGCTCCTTTTAGCCGTGTTGCTGATGTGCTGAAATGATTGTGCTTGTGAAGGTTGCTCCACGTAAGTGTTTGTAATGATCCGCTAATGCTTAATTACCTCCTGGCGAGCGAGGAGTTTTAGGGCCCGATAACAGGCTCTTCAAGTGGCCAGCTGCAAGTATTTTCTCCCTCCCACCTGTCTCTCTATCTCTGTCTCACCCTCTTCTCTCTCTCCCCCTTCTTTCTCTCTCTCTCTCTCTCTCTCTCTCTCTCTCTCTCTCTCTCTCTCTCTCTCTCTCTCTCTCTCTCTCTCTCTCTCTCTCTCTCTCTCTCTCTCTCTCTCTCTCTCTCTCTCTCTCTCTCTCTCATATTGTTGTTGCACAGATGTCCCCTAGCACAACCCCTATAACGCTGAAAACACAGGCCGTGTAAACACTTGTTTCTCGAGGTCCAAATGGCCGTTTCACAGAATGGATATGACGGTACTTACAGGAGGAGTGGGACCCCGCAGGGTGGTCCTTCCGCACTCCCCCACTCCCACTCGACCCCCCCCCGTGAACCAGGAGGCTGGCCAAGGTCAAACCCGTCTGCTCTCTATACATACTGTATGTGTCTATATGTTTTTAGCTGTTTCTTTTTTAACATTGGCTCTCTTGGTTTATACCCCGGCTTGTGACATGGTACCGTCTGGTTTATTATGGCTTGACAACTCATTCACAAGTTCACAAAGAAACATTTGGTCTGAAAACATGTCAAATGGTGGATCTTCAGGCAATTTAGATATGTTTTACTGAATAACTGAAGAGCAGTTGTTTATGATAACACAGGATACAAATGCATATACTGTATATATAGGCTATAAATAAACTCCAAGCAGCACCACAGTAGCTCCCTTGAACTCTGGCCATTTAATGGATGCCGAACTGTGCTCTGTGCTGACAAACAGGACTGGGCCTATGGGCATTCATAACCTACGCATTTGCTTCTTGAACGCACACAATCGAAGGATCAACGTTTTTTTTGGTCAACGTTTTAAACAGCATACACACATACATTGTTTAAGATCATGTTGTGAAACAATGTTGGTTCTGGTGATAATAAAAATGGAAAAAAAAATATATAGATTAAAAAAAAAACAGTTTTTCCGACTCACAAGCGCCGCAAGCAGCCGACTCATCATCTCAAGCCTCTGCCTGAGAGGCGGCCCGCCCGGGACCACTCGGTCGACTTTCTCTACGCCTGGAGCACCGCGTCCGCTCAGCACCCCGACAACCTGTCCTTTATATCACCAACGCCGTTTCGCCCCATGAAGGTCTGACATTAAGGCCCCCACGGCCCCCCGACGCCTTCCCCCCCTCCCAACGTGTCGCAAATGCACTCTGGAGGAAAATGATTTGAATTAAGCCGATCGCGAAGGCAAATAAACCCCTCCGCCCTCCTCGAAAGAGATCCAAACGCTGGCGCACGATGCATATTGCCTCCTGGTCGTAGCAGAGCTCGCTGGCACAAGAGAGCGAGCGAGTGAGTGAGTGTGTGCGGGCGGGCGAGCGAGCGGGCGGGCGAGCGAGCAGGGGGGGTTCAGCAAGGAATGTAGATTGGCCTTGGGATGGTTTTAGCTGGCTCGTTATGCATCTGCAGTCTGCAGCGTTGCGCCCTGTCTGAGCCTGTTGTTAATTGTTGTTAACGAATCTGCTGGTGAAAGGGAAGTGGGTGGGGCTTATTAAGGCCTCAGTAGTAAAACCAAATAAACGCACGGATAAACAAGAGGCATAGGACGACGATGACATGAAAGCACAAGATAAAATGTTTCGGTCGTTAGTGGAGGAGCGAGGGTCTTGGAGGAGACCGCCACCGCCTGTGGCACCCCACTAGCCCCCCCCACCGCCCACAAGCACGACATTGACTGTAATGAAGTATAATAAAGTTTTGCTTTATTTGTCTACATATGCCTTTTATTTGTTTACATTTTTATTTATTAAACGGTAGTGGGGTTAATGAGTGTGGAGGGGGACGGGGATGGGGCGGGGGCATGTTTTATTACCTCCTCTCACACACACACACACACACACACATACACACGCAGCATACATATTTACTACATGTTTGTGTAGAGAAAATCCCAGGCATTGCTCCGATCTGTATCATTCATTAAACGAGTTCTGGTGTGTGTGTGCACTGCGTCCAACGGAGACGGATTGATTGCAGCATCTAGCCGTAGTTTAAGCCTCATTATCGGCCAGACAAGCGGATTAACGCAGATCTAACGTCAGTCTTCTGATTGTCAAGCAGGGACTTCCTCATAATCTTTTCTATTATGTTACAATAAGATATCCCCTTTGATTGGGCCTTTTAGTTGTGCAAATATCCTGTTCCTACTCCTCAAATGTAACAAGGGCTACCGGACATGTTTCCGTCGGTGTACTCGATGTACTCCTGATATCCATGTCCTGTGGCTCTGGAGCCTCTCGCTCTCTGTGCTACTGTTGTTGTTGTTGTTCATGTGGATGCTACTGCTGTGGCAGCTTCCCCTGCATTGCCCACAGCTGAAATATATAGCGCCGAGCCGTGCAAAACTCCACTAGGCCCGTTTCTGCTGACAGCAGTGGCTTATCTCGCCAGACTCCCTGACTGATAGAACGGCCCCCGTATGCCTGGGCTTAAACAGAGGAGGAGGGGGGTGGGGGGGGGGGGGGGGGGGGGGGAACTCCCTCCTGACTGAGAAAAAAAACATGTCTTGCCTCCCTTTCCTGAAGGGAAAAAAAAATGGTCTATCTTTACCCCAGCCATGAAAAAAAAAAAATAGATAGAAGTGTTTCTCTTCTTCATCCCCATATTCCCTCGCTCTTCCTGTTGTGTTTAGTGTGTGTGTGTAGAGGACTCTGCCGCCACTGCGTGGAAAACACAGCGCTTGAAGATGATAGTGCGCTGTACACCCCCATGTGGACCAGGGAGCAGGCTGGCGGGGGTGTGATCTGATCCCGCGTCGGGGAAGAGGGAGGGAGATGGTGGGAGGGTGGCGGGGTGGGGATCGTCAGATGTGATGTGTGCTAGTGGATGATGGCTCGGGGGGCTGCTTGCTGCTCTCCCAGAGATGGGCTGTATAAGAGAAAGGGGGAAAGTGTTTTAACAAACCGGGGTCTAAAGAGCAGCATGAGACACGGACCTGTATCGCTGTCGGCCATGACGTTAGGGCTCTGTCTGCCAAGGAAACCGGAAACTTGGTGATTTTCTTTTCAGTGGGTTTGGCTGTTTAAGTCGTTGAACAGATGTTTAAAGCAGCGCGACTGAATTCAGATGCATGTCGTTTAGAAACCGCCACTGGGATCCCTCTTGGGTCTGGGATTCCTACAAGTTGGTTGAAATGGATGTCTTGAAGTCTTGAACCCAGAACCAGCCGGGAGTCTGAGACCCTGACCTTGGCCACTATACAAGATGTTGCCCTCAACGTTCACTACCTTCAATGAAGCAGCAGGTTTTGAATGCATTGGCTCCATACCCCCAATGCATTCAATATCCCCCCCACCTAATGATGTGGGGATATACTTATAAAAGGCCAGGTCTTTCATCACTTATAGCTCATTAATAACCTTTACAATGGGATGGCTCCTTTTCATGGCAGGCGGGGTTGATCTGAAGTCAGGGTTGGACCACAGAGTTGAGGAGGAAATATTTGAGCAGGAAGTGGGTGGTGATGATGAGGTTATTGAGCTGTTTCTGTCCCTCCCTCTGGGATTTCAGCTATTCATATGCATACTGAGAGCATATGTAGCCCTGACGATGTTGCGTTTACCTTTTGGGTTCCGCTTCTTTCCAGTATTTCTCTTTCTTATCATCCCTTAGGGAACAGGGTGGACTGCGGATGAACACCTGCATTTGTAGAAACGATGCGTGTGTAGGCGTGTGTAGTGTGAGTAGGGAAAGGAGGGTGAGAAAAAGAGGTGAGGTGAAAAGTTAGAGGAGTCTGCGCACCTTCTTGGAGATCAATTGGACATACGGCTGACAGTTGAAAGCGGCTATGTAAACACCTTGCACTGATAAACATCCACCTGGAAATAGTTACCTGCTCTTTGTTCTGGAGAGATTCTGTCAAGGACAACGCAAGTGGTCGGGTCAAAATGTGTAAGCTAACCTTGCACTTTAGGATTTAGTTGATGCCCTGTGAGACACCATTCGCTGTAGTTAATGTGGGATGGCCACTTGTCATTATTTAGGACATTTTGTAGACGGATGGAGAAAGGAAATGTATGAAGACTGATTATGGCAGCCTACTTACAGGACTGACAGTCATAAGATTCGGCCAAAGGTTAATTTTATTTATACATGTTTTACCTGCTTTCTTAGAAAAACAGTATTCCATACGGATGGAATATTCTTGATATAATTTCAAAGAAAATTGCGTTGTTTGTTGTATTTTTAATCTTGGGAGTATAGAATAAGGACCTTCCATTTCCGAGTACATACTTACAGGTTCTCTCTATAACAACTTCTTATCCCTTTATTTTCAACATCCATTTTGGATCCGGTCGGGCAATTGTATCTGTGATACACTGTGTGTATAATGGAAACGCCACTGTTTTCTCCCCAAGAGCGCTGGATCGGGAAATAACAGGTTCCCGGGCCGAGAAAAATGAGTCTGCAATTTAATCTGCGGTGCGTCCAAGAAAGGGGGGGCCATCCTTCAACGAAACGGTGTCATGCATAGGAACTCTTGTTGGCCGTCGATACCATCGGCATGTGGAAGGGCATTAAAAAAGAAACATTAGACGGGACCGAGTCTTCGCACGCAGCATATTTCAGATCCTTTGTCCCATTAACGGCCCAGCGATGCAGAATCTTCATTGACTGGAGTTCATTTGTGGAGGAAAATCCATAGAGGAGCGACACTTATCCATCTGCTACCACATCGCCCCCTCTGGGGGGAGTTATTTGTATACTTTTCACGCTGCGGACGGCCACCGGGCCCAGACTCTGGATCAGACTAATTAATTAACCCAACACCCTCCCCACACCGCCATCACCACCACCCTTTAAACCACTTGATACAGCATTTTCGATCAGGGGTGGTGCTGATATTACTTTGCCCTTAACCGCTTTAAACTTTTTGTGTGGTCATTCCCGTTCGGCCAGGTCGGTTCTGGCCCGTTCCACACGTGTACACAACCAATTTGGCCTTCAGGCAATCTGCAGAAAGAAAACATTCAGAAAATTATCTGAACCTGCCTCGTCCGAGAACATCTCATAAACATCACTTGTGCATCTGCTCTTGGTTGATGTTAGTGCTTATGACAAATTTAAAAATGTTGAACCAAAAAGTAAATAAAAAGATTCTGCTAACCTTGTGGTCTGAAAACTTAAGCTACCCTGCATATTTTAGAAAGTTGGTCATGCATCAGAACATTTTTCGTAGTTACTCCAGTTTTGATTGTGTGTAACCCTCTGTGTGTATGTGGGTTATGTGTGTGAATGTGTGTGATGCACCTGAAGAAGTGATTCTCTCTGGTAGTAATGAGGTTAATCAGGAAGAAGAATGGGACTGTAGTAAAAAGATCGTGTTTCTCCAGCGGTTTCTCCCAGCGTCTCTGCAGCACAGAGGGGAGGGGAGTAGGTGTGTGTGTATATCAGGTGTGGTTGTCCCAGAGGGTCTGTGTATGTATTCTCACAAGACCTTCTTTTGGGGTCCTAATAATAACTTGAAAGTGCAAAGTCTCCTGCAGGCCTCCCTTTTTAACCACGTAATTAGCCGTTAGCAAGAATCAAGCTAATTGCATTGAGGTAATTGGGCTCCCGTTTTTTCTTTTTTATGTTTGCCTGTTCCTCACATGCACACGTACACACACACACACACACACACACACACACACATACACACTGTGCTGCTCTCATACCTGGGTGTTTCATGTTGCATGTCACTTTGATTTCCAGATGAATTAAAATGCATTTTAATTAGCTGCTTTTCTCTGCTGTCAGTTTATACGAGTTATCCAAGTGAAATGTTTGCCTGACGCATCGGGCCCAAAGTAAAATCAGGATTCTGTAAGAATAGGAAGTTGAAAGGCAAAAATAATAATTGTCATGTCGGTATGATATTTTGTAAAGAATTCCCGCTAACCATTATATTTCCTTGTGTCGAGTTGTTGTCGTTTGTCTTTGTGTAAAATATAGTTTTAGAGGAGAAGTTGATGGAGTTTCCTGATGTGACTGCAGGGCCAACCTGGAGGAGGAGATGGACGTGCTGAAGGTCCAGGCGGCCCTGGACCGGACCACTGTGAAGGAGCAACGTCTGTGTCTCCTGAACGAGCACCAAGGTGACCTGACACACTGACCCACCACCTCCCACCTGGAGACTGTCTTCATGGCCATGGTGCATGGTACCCTTCACCTATATATGTCATATTTATATATTTAATGTGTTTTTACACCTTGTTTATTTTCGTGCGTTTTCGTAGGCACCTGCTGCCAGTTGCTCCTTGGTCAATGAATCGCACCTTCCCACAATTCCCCAATCTTGAGTCCCCCTGATAACGGGTTCCCCGACATGGTATTAGCAGAACGTTACTCAATTAGACTTGATCAACTTCTTACCACGTTCATCCAATGTCGTTCCAAATGATAAAAGGCCAGTTGCTTCCGATCCAATCGGATCCACTCTTCAGGCAGACACTGACCACCGCAACCAGTGGCCTTCATTAACCAGTTCAATAACAAATCTGTCTTCCATCACTTTGATTCTCTAGCCCAACAGTGATTGCCTCTGTCGGAGATTCAAACCCGTGCTTTAAAGGGATGGCACTAATTAAAACCCTGAGTGCTCGTCCATGGAAGATCGATGTTATAATCAGGGATACTCCCAAACAGTCTACTTTCAGAGAAGGCGTGTAGGCTATTGCAGCCACACAAAATAAGTGATGAATGTAATGTGGCATTGGTATACAGTATTTAACACTTCTTGTGATATGAAAAAAAAATGTATTCATCAACTCAGAACACAAAAGACTAGTTTTAATCTAGTAATGCTCGGCAGAAATCCCAACTTGGCTTTCCCATGTTAATTTATTTTTGTGCTTTTTGATTAGTCGGAATGTAGTGTTTTATGTGTGTTAGTATTAAAATGTATGGTCAACACATAATATATATATTTAGTTGACAGCCATTCAGACCTGCAACGCTGCAATACAACGCTGTGAGAAACGATTATTTATTTTAAATCCCATCTGAACAAATTTCCCCACAAAATTATACCTTTCAATTCGGTAGGAATTGAATAATGGTGAATTTCTTCACGCTTATGACCAGATCAAACGGGGGGGGGGGGGGGGGGGGTGATGAACGCCACGCCTCACCCCATCAGCGTCACGTTAAGCACATGAAAGCTTTTCCGAGGTGTAATGTATGCCACCACTGTGCCGAGACCCCCCCCCGCCAGCGGCCTGGTGACTGGGGAGCCATCGAGGAGGAGAGGGGGTGTCTAGTGAGAGCTGGTAGCGACGAGGAGCGCCCAACTCCCCCGGCCGCCATCGCCGGAGCGGGATAATTGACTTCCTCGCGGCGAGCACGGGCGGGCAGGTAGGCCCTCCTGTCCCGTTTGGGGGGGCTGTCTGATTGGATGTGACACACCCAGGGAAGACAAAAGAGGAGGCTAATTGGAAGTAACAAACTTCCCTGGGCCAGTCGTCGAAACGCGCTGCCAAGCTACACAAGGCTCCTTCCATGAAAATCTCTTTCACTGCTTTCCTCTACGGTTCCTTACTCTACACCCCCCCCGCCCCCCCAAAAAAAAAGTCATATTTTTTTGTTGCGTATACAGCCAAAAGGTCAACCGATAAGTCAAGGTCTTCATTCAAATATTTAACATTTGCAGCCTCCTTGAACAAATGAGCTTTGGCTGCATCCCCCATGAAAGTTAACCAAGTTTTCGGACCATTTTCCCTCTGCCCTTTTTGATCTTAGGAGCAAAACAGTTTCTACATATATGAGGTGACACAGAGGCACTTGGCGAGTGTGCATGTCGATGTTTGTGTGAGTGGGTGTTATTGCATGCACACACTACGGCTTTTGCTGCTGCTGCTGCTGTTGTTGTGGGCATAAAATATGCACTTTAAGCTCCCGTCTGCCTGGCGTTGTAAACATTGAGCGCTAATGCAAATCTAAGCAGCTCAGCTGTAGTTCCCACAATAAAGCGCCACGCTATTCTGTAGAGATGAATGGTCCGTTGGGGGGGTGGGGGGGAGAGCACGGTGGGCTGTGAAGCAGTGCCGCTAAAGGGCCTGTGTGTTCACCAGGGGATTCAAGCACTTGCCGCATATTGGCTTAGCATCCCCAGAGGGAGCCTGGCACACTGCTGCCTGTTCTGCTTCTCCATGCGTCTCCCCGGCGGACAGTTTAAACCAAAGTCATTCTTTTTGATGAGGAGTCGCGGTAGCTGCTGGTTTTTATCCTATCGAGAGGTCAAGGGGGGAGGAGAGTTGAGTGGTGGCTATGGTTCTATCCCCGAAAGGTCCCCAAACGACCTGTAGGAATCCCTGAGCAAGACGGCCTCTCCGTAATGACCTGTGTCTGAAGTCAATTAGGTTAAATGCTTTTAATCTAAAGGATCAAATAAAAGGAACTTTGATTTCCTTTCCTTCTGTGCCAGAGTAGTAATGGTGGTGGTGTGTGTGGGGGGGGGGGGATAGGAGAGAGAGAGGGTGGAGGTACAACACGCATTACTCCAAATCCTGATGAAAATGGCATCTAGTGATTGCCTTTACGGGTTATAATAGTACTAAGAAATTAGCGCTTTAATAGTGCTAATTGGTTTAATGAGTCCTCTTTTTATCTATATTTTTCTTAATGACTGTGCCGTCGGCGGAGTGGTCTGGGCTTGACGCGTCCCGTCACAATATCCCGCTTTGTCTCCCCGGGCAGAGCTGCTGTGCAGAGTGGAGGAGGAGCGGAGGGTCAGACAGAGCGCCCCCAAACAGCAGCCCGCCGCCGCCGCCAGCCAGCGCGTGGAGGAGTCCTTAAGAAAGGTAACAGCGCCGGAGCCAAAGCCCGGGCTAATTGTTCTTTGTCATCACCCAATAAAAGGGAAACCGTCAGAGCGGAATCCGCCACACAATGGCCCCCTGGGAGAAGAGAATGAGGGTTCTGCCGCTTTCCCCCCCGGCTCCTGTCAGGCCCGGCGTGCGTGACAGGATGGGTGCGCTTAGGGTTTGAAGACATTGTGTATCTTGGAGTTAGTTAAAGTAGTTTGGTATTTCATTTTTATTTCATTTTTTCGAGCTTGACACAATACAATGACAAGCTGGAAAAGTGTGCCCCTTTTACAATCATTTCCACACATCAGTTTCAATTAAATTACATTTTGTAAAGCTGCCTTGTACTGATGCTTCAGTGATGGGCAGTGCTTCGATGACTTGAATATATTACAGTATATGTTTAAAAAATGTACCGTCTACAGGCCCTGTTCCACCAACCCTAACCTGCGTTCACAGTGGCCAATCATCAAGCTTTGGGCGGGCGGTGGCGGTGGTCGGGAGGGGCGAGGGTGGTGGTCTAATTTAGTTTGAAAGGTACCTTGCTTCACCAGAGGGCAGAGTGGGAGCTCCAAATGAAAGAAGGGTGGACGGGGGGCGGGGGGAACATCGCCTGGGGGTATGAACCCAGCAGGCATCCACTGTTCCCTTAACCGTCTCCACCCGAGATCTAACAAAGAGGCTAAGTGGCCCTGGATGGTGCTTAGTGGAGGGTGACAGAGGAGTGGGGTGCCAGGGGGTCAGGGGCGGGGGTGGGGGTTCCTCAAATGGATTCAGTCAACCAGACATATGCTCTTTTATGCGCTGTTAAACACTCCCAGTATCCCAGATGAGAATTGTATGCAAAGTGTCAGATCAGGGACTCCTGAGTTGGGTCTTCTCCTGCCCTCTTGTCTCTGTGTAAACAACGGTGGAAATAAACCGGTAACCCATCCAAGTGAGTTGTTGTCGTTGTTGTTGTTAGTGTTGTGCCGTAGCCTGACCCGTGCCCTCTTAACCCTAACCACCCACCCGCCCCTTGCAGATGGAGCAACTGGAGCGGAGGATGATCTCCCTGGAGGAGGAGACGGAGAAGCTCAGGCTGGAGAACGAGCACTTACTGGAGGCCAGAGAGGAGCTGTCCAACGAGCGCCACCACCTCCAGGCCTCTTTGGAGAACCTGCACTGCCAGGCGGATGCCCGCGAGAGGGCGGCCAGGGCCCAGGCACTGGCGCAGCAGGAGCGGCACTCAGGAGAGACCCAGGCTCTGGAGGCCCGGCTGGTGGCGGCGGATAAGGAAGCGGCCCAGCTCCGGGGGCGGGCACTAAAGCTGAGGCAGGAGCTGGGCATCCTCCGAGCGGCCCGCGACTTCTACAGGAGGAGCACTGCAGCAGCGGGAGGAGGAGGGGGAGCAGTCGGCGCGGACAGCAGCAAGGTCAAATTCAAAACAGCCCGGCTCGCAGGTCCAGTGCGCCGTAGTGGCCACCGAGCGGTCGGCCCCAATCAAGCCATCAGCTGGCACGGACGGAGCCCCAGCCCCGCGAAGGACGAATGGGAGGACGTGAGCACGGACAGGTAGCAATGTGCATGCACGCACACACACACTGACTTGCATGCACGCACACACACACACACACACACAGGGGGCCTTGCACACTCCTTTTCCTCTGCCTCATTATTTTCTAGGCAGTTAGAGGATAGGGCTGAGGTGTGTGGACTGTGCGGGAGTTGATGGGAGGGGGAAAGGGGTTTGTCTCTGTGCAACATCCAGGGGACAGTGTGCATATGCAAAGTGTGAGCAAATGGGTGATTGAATTCCAGCATCTGTCTAGTTGGTATTCAAGAGCCGGGAGATGATGGCGAGCGAGGATGATGCCGAGTGAGAGAGAGGGAGAGGGAGAGGAGGGGTAAACTACTGTCAGATCCCTTTCTGAAATATCCTGGGACGCCTCGCTCCGAGCTTATTGACTGAAATTTGCATGCAAAATTTGCCACCTCTGCACGCAGAGTTGAACGGGTGCCAGCAAAGCCCAGGGATGGAGGGGGATGTGGGTGGGGAGGAGGGGGGGCTGCGATCTCCTTGATACCTTCCAGTGATGCCGCTTCTCCCGCACTAGTCACGCCGCCCTGAAATTGACAGTTTGGCAGTTTGATTAAATTTACCGGTCCTTTGCATATTCACCAACTAACCCCCCCTGCAACCACCACCACCACTCTCCCTATCTCCCGATCTCTCATGTAAGTACCCTATAGACCCCCCCCCCCCCCACCCACCCACCCACCCACCCACCCAAGCCTCCCTCGCCGGCACAACCACAAAGTGTAAACACACACACACACACACACACACACCCCCAGCCTTGTCTCTTCAGTTGTGGCGCGTTGACGTGTAAGCGCACGCTCCCCCCCCTTCGAGCTTCCTCCACCCCATCTTCCTCCCCGCTCCTCGTTTTAATTTAGTTAGATACATTTTAAATGACCCTGCTCGGCTCGGTACCAGATGTCTACAAGCTGTTTAACACCGTGTAAATTAAGACCCATCCACGGTAATTATTTCATGTATGTTTTATGCAAAAAGCCACTGAGCCGACGTTTATTGAGTGATGGTACAGGAGGTTTTATTTTAAACACTCGGGGGGGCTCAATGATATGTGTTTGCCTTCACTCTTTCTCTCTCTATGTGTCTATATGTATCTCTCTCTATTTGTCTCTCTGTGTATCTCTCAGTGTCTCTCTTTATGTCTTTATCTCCATCTCTTGCCTTCTTTCTCTTTTTTGACTTCTTTATTTTTTTCTTGGTCTAGCTTTTCCCTTTTTCTCTCTCTCTTTATATTTCCATCTTCGCTCACTCGCTCTCTCTCTCTCTCCTGTGCCCTCTCTCACTTGCTCTCTCCCTCTTTCTCTCCGACGGTCTCTCTGCCTGTCTGTCCCCTCTCTCTCTTTCTCCCTCCTCCTTATACAACTCTTCACTTCCCCCTCCTAACTAATTCATCAGTTGGTAATCCACCTCAGCCGTATCCATGGGAGGCCTTTTAAGCAGTGACTGGCTTCAGCCATGCCCTTCCTCCCCCCGACGCCCCTCTGCCTGTGGCTAATAAGCAGCCAGTCCGACGCACACCTCTTCACCCAGACTTAACCGGATTTCATTACTTACATTTTAGTCTTTGCACAAGGAAGCCTGAATTGAGACGTTGTCTTATTTAGGCACCTGTCAATTGGCCTGAATTGTGTAAAGCTCTTTCGCAAGATGAGTTTTACAGCGTGTGCATAGTCTGGAAAGGCTCATGGTTCTTCCTCCTCACTCTGGTAGGCTCTGCCTAAACAGCGCAGATAAAGATGTCAGACTCGTTAAGAACACTGACAACCTTTATTCTTCTTCTTCTTTTCTCTATCTTTTTTTCACCTCTGGGTTTCTTCCGTCCTCCAGCTACGGCGGCTGAAAGCTGACCATTTATCTCCACAGATGAGCAGCTTTTGTGTTGGGGCCGGGTGTAAAAGGGAGTCCTATCCGGACAGGGGTTGTGCCAGTGTTTTTGGGGGTGTTCCACACCTACGAGAAGCAAGGCAATGCTCTGTGATCATGTGGCCATGACAACGTGACAACATGGTGCGTGATGGGCGGCGGTTTTAATTACAGACACCAAACCTGCCAAAGGTGTTGCAATATGATTCAAAATCAATCACTGATTTTCCATTGATTGACTATTACTAACTTATATTAGAATTATTAATTTATTGTATTAAATGAGCTTAATACTGATGGCATACCCTTTTTGATGGCCTAGGGAATAATGCATCGGAATAAAAGGACTGATTTTAAACACGTTACTTGTTACCCCAATTATTGCTTTAAGACTAGCGAACATGAACCATCTCATATTGATATGTACGCATCCCATTCGATCGGGTCGCTCCTGGAAGTCATGGTGGGCCTAGCTATAGAGGTGCATGGCCAATGCTGGGCTAAAGGTGCTAGCTCCTAGCTTGTGTCATGTCCAGGTTCGCTCCACTGTCTGTGGTCGTTTTCTCCTCCTCCTCCTCCTCCTCCAACGCTGCCCCCAGGCCCCACCTTAATAAACCCGCCAGCGTAAATGTCACTGGCTTCCACCTCAGCGTCAAAGGTCACTGTCAATAAACCTGTGTGTGTGTGTGTCTGAGCGTTTGTGCGTGTGTGTGTGTGTCGGTGTGTGATTGTGTGTGTGTGTGTGTGTAGCGCGGCCATGGCGGTGCTCGGGAAGCCCTTAGCGTGTGTCCATCAGGCGCTGGGCTGGCGCTCCGTCTCCGCTCAGCCGTGCCACGCACACGTCTGTCACACGCCGACGGCTAATGAAGGCCACAGCCCCTCTCATACATGTTGATGCATTCATGATGCTGTCTCTCATCCACCCCGCCACACACACACACACTCACATTTACACTCCCGGCTCTGAGAAATTTGACAGGAGCATTGATTTTGTGTTGGCTGTTTATGTATTAGTGGGTGTGTGGGTGGAGGTACACACACATATTTTGAGCTTGATGTCAAGCTACCCTTAAAAGGTAAATTGGACCTGCAATCCGAGGGTGGTATTGGCAGAAAGCAGAGGGGTTGTCGGTGCTACTCTCTGCAGAGACATGACAACGTCTTTCCTCCTATCTCCGCAGTGAGGGGGACGAGGTGGAGTTCTCAGACAGCCTGGACGGCAGTCGCAGTCAGACCAGGAGAGCCTCAAGCGCCACCCCTAAGATGGTCAGTCGCTGTTGTTTTTCCACCTTCCCGTACATTTCATTTCCAACTTAGTTACGTTGTGTAGAATATTATGTATGGTCAAGGCCCACAAGATGATTGTTTGACATAAATCGGGTTGCATAGATTCATCAAAACAAATATATACAGCCTGTTTAGGAAGGTAAGACTGTACTCCCAGCCGAAAGACTCAAACTAAGACGACTGCACTCTACATGTAGGCACCCTTGAGCAACACGTCTCAGCCCTAACTTCTCATTTATAACCTCTCATGTATCCAGTAAAACAATAACCCTAAGCAGCTTTAGCTACAAAAAGAAAAGCCTCTACTAAATGACCAAATGGGTGAACAGTAAATCGACCACTGAGGATAAACATCCCAGCTCCTGGACTCTGTCAACTCCGGCCCCGTCTCTGAGGCTCTGGCCCCGGCAAGCTGGTCCACTCCACACGTCCTCTCTCCCGTGTTCCCCTTCTCCCCCCGCCGCCACAAAATCAATACCCCTTGTCCACATCAAACCTCCTCGCAGCAGGACATGGCAGCCCTGCTGCCCCCTGGGGAGCCAGAGAGAGGTACAGAGACGGAGAGTGGGAGGAAGGATGTAGAAAGGAAGAGAACGAGGGGGCTGCCAGATTAAGATAGAGAGAGAAGAAGGAAGGAGAGAAGAGGGAAGTTAGATGGAGAGAGAGAGAGAGCGAGAGAGAGAGAGACGATGAATATAGAGAAGGGCGAAGGAAAGAGGGGAGAGAGGAAGCTGGAGAGAGATAGAAAAGGAGAGAGAGAAGATGAAGATAGAGAGAGCAGAGGGTAGTAGAGATGAAGATGTACAGAGAGGAGGGAAGATGGAGGTAGAGAGGTTGAGAGAATGAGATCAGGTAAAAAGAAAGAGGGATTGTACCACTGCCCCTTCCACAGTTCTGTCAGGGATGAAAAATCAAAAAAACTGATGGAGAGAGAAAGAAGGGAAAGCTTTTGGGTAAACTCTGGTGCACGCACGGTCACACGCGCGCTCTTGTCCCATGATAGAGCAGAACAAGGTGGACGGAGCTGGGGAGGAAGAGTGTGTGTGTGTGTAGTGAGGGGCGGGGGGGAGTCGTTCCACATGCAGCGAGGAAGCTGTCAGGACCCTTCTCTGAAATCCCCCCTTACTTCTCCCTCACTTCTCCCTTAACACACACACACTCACACACAAAGACACACTGAAACACACACACACACAATCCTCGTGCCCCGTCAGGTCCGCCCAGGCTCATCGCCATGACAGCCCTGGCCCCTGCGCCGCACCGCGTGTCACATGCCCAAGAGCCCCCACCCCACCTCTTCTTCGCTCCGCAAGTCTTCTCTCCGTGTGATCAAGCCTGCTCCTGATCAAACCCTAAACCAGCCCTCCATATGAAATAAGACTGCTGGGGGGGGTGAGCGGTGGGTGAGGAGGGCGTTCGGGGGGGAGTAGATCCAGTCTCTTTGATGTCACTACAAACGCCGCTACCACAGTCAGGAGTCAGGTGGCGTACACACAGAAACAAACACACCCACACAAAACAGGCACACACACGTTCACAAACACACACACACACTCTCTCACGCACACACACACACACATATATGCACACATGAATACTCAAAAGCAGGGACTCGGTGGATAAACTCACCTACACTCTTCGAGACGCGAAAAATCCCACGCACGCATCCTCGTGCATGCATGTGTGTTATGTTATGAGTCTGCTCCATTATTCAATCACACAAGTGATTGAATAAAGGAGGTGGTGAGGGGGAGGAGGGGGGAGAATCAGTGAGCACCTGTCAGAGGCGATAGCCCCGCTGCCAAGAAAGCGTTCTGAATCTAGCGATGGCGTTAAGCGCGGCGCGGTGAATTATTAAAGCAAGGGGGGTGATTTGTCGCGTTGCGTTAAACTGAGTACCCTCTGTGATCACGGTGTCGTTACGAGCCCAGCCCAGGAAGCCTATCATGTCAACCTGTTGTGTTGCATTAAGCGCTCAGCTCTTAAATCAGCTCCTCGAATCCCCCCCCCCCACTGCACACACATGTGCGCTCACTCACGCACACACATACATACACACACACACACACACATACATACAGACGCGCACACACACACACACACACACTCACAGAGACACATAGACAAAGTGACACACTCACACACCACATGTTTCCCTCCCAGCCCTACAGGTGCACGGCGGGCGCGAATGTGGCGCTGGAGAGAGCGGAGGACGAGCCCGGCAGAAGGCACGCCAGTGGTCCCAGTCCAGGTAGCTCACGTCTCCCCTCCTGGTTCACAAGCCAGGCTCACTCGCAGAACACCTAATCAACGGCTAATCAGGTTGAAGGGAAACACAGCGCTTGCACATGCACATCATCCCAGTCGGAACAGGAATCCGGGGAGAAAAAATACATTTCTTCAATTTCAATGGAAATTCCATTAAGGATGGAAAATATGAATCAAACGCAAAGTTGTCGAGTTTTCTCTGCTTCTCCCATTTGTGTCTACACACACACACACACACACACACACACACACACACACACACACACACACACACACACACACACACACACACGCAGGCTATGGACTCCCCAGAGGCTCGGTCTAAATCAGGAGATTTGAGCAATGTTTTCCCCTGCACCCTCTCGGGTGGCGGGCATGTGTGTGTGTGCGTGTGTGTGTGTTGCCTCCCGATAGACGAGCGAAAGTGGCGTGCGCCCGGGGAACAGGCGGAGACGAGCAGGGAAGCAAGGATGAGGGGCGCTGAGATGATGACGACGGCGGCCATGATGAAGAGGAGGAGGAAGATGGCGACGGCGGGCTCCGCCTCCGCTGCCCTCGTCTCGCTGCAGCACCGCGTGGAGTCTCTGCAGCGGCGTGTCGACAACCTGCGCCACGCCCGCCAGGACGCCACGCGCATCGCCCGTGAGACCGGGCGGGCCAATCGGAAGATGGCGGCCCAGCTTGACGCCCTTACTGACAGGCTGGGAGGCAGCAAGCAGCTCACCCAGGTAACAACACACCCAGGGGGGTAGAGAGGAGAGGAGAGGGGTGTGGTGGGGGTGGGGGGGGGATGAGGTAAGTTTAGTTTTTCGCTGTCTTCGAATCAAATAGCTGTCTGCAATCTTTTTTTGTATGCATCCTTGTGGTTGTCAAATTTGTGGTGTTATATTTGACTATTTCTTGTTGTTAGTTTGTCTCTTTCCGTGTTAAGCACTTTGTTTTGCAAAGAATGTGCGATCTAGGTTTGATTGGTTTGATCGGGTGTTCGAGGGGTGATTCTAGGGTGTGCGTGTGGGGCTGAGGATAGGGGTATGTGTGGGTAGGGGGGTCGGTTGTGGAAGATCTCCTTTTTGGCAGACTGTGGGAGGAGCATGTGTTGGAGTTGTGTGCTGCAGCTCCCGGTCTGATCATGCTTTATAAGAGAGCAGCTGACATGGCTGACCTCGCCTGGGGAGGTCAGAGGAGAGGGGTGTTGAGATTGAAGGTAGTGCTGAGGAGGTTCTCCCCCCCCTCCCCCCAACATCTCTCTCTTTCCTGCGCTTTCTATTTCGTTCTTTTTCTCACTAGTTCCTGCTCTTTCTATTTCACTATTTCTCTCTCCTTATTGCTAACCCTCTATCTATCTATATATCCGCCCGCTCTCCTTCTCTTTCTCTCTCTCTTTCTCTCTCTCTCTCTCTCGTTCCCGCTCTCTTCTATTATATAAACAGATGTGAAAGAGAACTTGTATTCGTATTAAACCTTGCGGCATGGGGTGCATAGATCGGTACACATTGCGAACCAAACTATATATTAATCAGTTATTATATAGCAAATAAAAAGAAAAATAATAAAAAAAATAAATAATAAAAATAATCAGGGAGACAGCCAGCTCGTCGGGAGCATTTAGGGTTAGGCGTCTTGCTTGTGACACCTCGACACTCTAGCTAGGAGGAGGAAGAGCCGGGGATCAAACTAGCAACCTTCCGGTTACCATTCAACCCACTCTACCTCCTGAGCTACTGGCGCCCTTAACGATGGGAAAATATCAAATTTAAGAGCAGGTTACTCACCGTGTTTAGACGTCTCTCAGGTGGAAACGTGGCAGAGAGAATCGGCAGGGACTTAGCGAACACATTGAACAGCTACCAAACAGCAACAGCCTCTCCCCTAAGCCTTCATGCATTAATATTCGGCTGATTCCTGTTGCCGGTTCAAAAAAAGAGAGAGTGATGAGATGCTTCGTTGTGGTAGAGAATCCAGCGCTTGGCGTACGCTATAACATCCCGCGGACATTTTGCCCAGTCAGTTATACCTGTCTTACGCAACAAAACAAAAGAACGCATTGACATGATGTCAGATGAGCCTTCTCTTGCTCTAACTGCAGACAGTCGTGCAGACAGAAAGCCCAGTCACGCTTTGATTTCCTGTTGATAGGCTCACCGTTTCAAGTGGTCCTGTTTTGTATAAGGCACTGCTCTGTGACCAATGCATTCCTTTGTTGAACTTGTGTTCAAATTACTTTTATATGTAATGTAACCATATGCTGCTGGAAGCCAAGCTACCCAGGCTGCTTACTGTTATAACGATAAACGGAAAATAGAAATTGAAATGTAAAAATTGCAGGGGTTTATTTTGGCGAAACCGTGACACCGCCATACAGTTTTGCAGCAGGCCTGTGTGTGCATGTGTTTACCGGTTCACCACCTACATATCATATATGTTCTCCATCTATAGAGTTTGTCTTTCGTTACATCTCCATCTTTCCTCCCCATCTCTCCACCCAGCCCCATGCCTCTTTCCTTCTTTCTATCCCTACCCCTCTCTTCCCCATCTCTTGCTTTCCCTTGCCTCTCTCCGTCTTCCTCTTTCACCCCCCCATCTCCCTCTCTCCCCCATCTAGCTCACTCCCCACCCCATCTCTATCTCCCCCCCACCCAATCTACATCTCCCCCCCACCCCCATCTCCCTCTCTTCCCCCCACCCCCATCTCCCTCTCTCCCCCCCACCCCCATCTCCCTCTCTCCCCCCCACCCCCATCTCCTTCTCTCCCCCCCACCCCCATCTCCCTCTCCCCTCCACCCCCATCTCCCTCTCTCCCCCCCACCCCCATCTCCCTCTCTCCCCCCCACCCCCATCTCCCTCTCCCCCCCCCCCCTCTGTGCTGGATGTGTGAGGCTGTTGGTGTGCTCGGTGGCCCGTGACACCTGTGGCTCCCTCCATGTCCTGAGCGTGATTACCGCCACCCCGCCATCCTGAATGATTTAGTTTGCCGCCCGCAGGTAGTAACCATGCTCCCGGACACCTCACCGCACACAATGAATAAAACACTGTGTGCGATTCGGCCCCGAAAGCTGTCCAGTGTCATAGGCTGGCCTCCATGGCCACACTCACATATTCCCATATAAATATATAACACACACACACGGAGACGCTGGAACAGTTGTTAGTCATACTGGCAGGACGGGGGCCTGCTTGTTGGTCAGCTACCTGTGGCCCACTGGAGACTTGATTATGTGTGTGTATGCGGGTCTGGGTGTGTGTTAAGAGAGTACACAGTTAGTGTTCTATTGCCAGACCTGCACACACAGGTCAGATGAGCTTCCCCCCCCCCCCCCCCCAAGTAGCCCCTCACTGTCAGGGCAGGTCCCCACTTTCCCTGCAGATGATTACCAAGATGCAACAAGACACACATAAGCACACACACACACACACTCACACAGGAGCATGCTCATACGCACACACCCACACACATGCAAGCAGACGTTCACAAACATACAAACATTATACACACATACGCCCGAACACTCACGCACACACACACACACACAAACACACTTGCGCACAAACACACACACACTTACATACGCCCAGGCACACACACACGTACACACATATCAACACCCACACACGAACAGAACAGTAGCAGTAATGGCAACCCCATGAATTCTCACTTACACACAAATACCGGACACACACCCGCATCAGCCTGCCCGCATGGACACAAACACAGTGGCCAGTGAGAGCGTCTTGACAGAAGGGCGGTTGTTGTATTCCTGTTTGCTTCCTCTCTCTGTGCTGCAGTATTAATGCCACCGCGCCACAGAGAAAGTTGGACTACAAGACTGACTGGCAAAAGCCATGCCGTGTTGCCCTCACTGGAGAGGCCAAGAGGTGCCAGACTTCGGGTTTGTTCCAGGCTGGGTTGGCCGGCACTCTGGCCAGCACATGCTGCCTGTAATTGGCTCAAGAGGGCCTCCACGAGGGGGCCCGCATCTGAGAAGTAGCATGAGTGTTTCACACAAGACCTGCCCCTGCTCTTCATCCTGCAGTCATCTTTTTCCTGTTTTTCCTTTTTCTTTATTTTTTTTCAGATTTTCTTTCTATTTCTCTAAAATTGCTTCTGAATTTTTAGATTTTGTATTTATATTTATTACCCTTTCTGCATTTCTTGCTTCTTCTTTCCTTTGGTCATGTATTTTTTTTTTTTCTGTTTTATCATTTGTTGTTTCTCCGTAAACCTTGCTTTTTGGCAACATAACATAGGTAATGTTGTCATTTAATAATGCCTAATACTGCATTAACTAATGTTTGTCACGGGTAGTTAATGGTAAAGTGTGGTTAAGGTTAACCCATACCTGTCAACTCCATCCACCTACTCCACACTCTACAGCCTCTATCCTACCATGTTATAGATTGGATTTTGAACCGTGGCAGTATGCTATACACTGCCTTTAAAACTGTGTTCTTACGTCCCGTGGGCAAACGTGGGATTTCGATTCACCGTAAAGACTGGAGGACCGGTGACGTGAGAGATGTGGATGGGTCGGGCAGAGAAAGCCTCCCTGTGCCTCTCTGCGCCCCAGCCAAAGTAGGACACATGTTCAGCAAGCCAGGGACACTTTGATCAGTCAGTCACTGCCAGCAGCAGCACCAGCAGCAGCAGCAGCACATCTTCCCCGTAGACCAGGAGTGCCGGTGAACACAGAAACCCTGCAGCCAGTGACAAATGAGCTGTCGCTGTACGTCTGAAACAATCACACAGCTCATCATACGGTGGCACGTTGTACCGTCCTCACCCCTGACCCTTTCAACGTCTCCTTGTTCTCTCTACATCTTTATTCTCCACAGCGTTGACCTGACCGTATTATTATGAGGGGGGGGAGAGAGAGCTTGTCATTTGTTTTATATATTTATATACATACATTTTTCTTTTTCTTTTTTCTTCTTCCCCCTTACACCATCACCTTTTGGCAGTGCAAGGAGCTTAGCAGAACTTCAGGTGACAGGTGAAGCAGTCTTACCGGCAGTAATTTCACCTTCCTGAAAAATGTGCCGGTCATGCGTATCTTGAACGTACACGGGATCGTTTTGGCTTCTGGATTATCCATCTTAGTCCCTTCCCTTCAACCCCGACACACAATCAAGCGCACACACACACGCACACAAGCACACCCCCTCCCCTTATGCATGGAACTTGCTGGATTAACATAGGATTACAGCAGAGCAAAGAGCATAGCAAGATGTAAAAATCGTGTCTAAATATCTATATCACATTTAACATTCAAGTGGAATGCTCTAGATCTATTTCATTGGACACACAAGTGCAAGGTGATAGCTCTAGCACTGATCCTTATCCAGACCTTGTCTTGTTAAAGGTTTGGTCAAAACAAGGCAGAGTGGGAATACCCTAATGGGGAACCAGAGATGTATGTAATTTCGTCTGTTTGTGTGTGTGTGTGTGTGTGTGTGTGTGTGTGTGTGTGTGTATGTGTGTGTGTGTGTGTGACTTTTGCCTAGGACATCGATATACTGAGACGCACACCGCCCGATACACACCACCTAGTGTGTGTGTCATTTGTCCTTGTGAGTGTGTGCATGTGTGTGTGCTGCAGGGAAGTGGCTATTTCAGGAGCCTCTGTCTCCTTATTTATCCTTAATGATTGGGTATCACTCGCTACGGCACCGTGGAGACCACTAGCTGCCGCCTGGTGAGCAACAGAGAGAGAGAGAGAGAGAGAGATCCTAATAGCCCCTCAATACATCACAGCCAGTGTCAGAGTCATCCCTCAGCAGGGCTGAAAATGGCCATGAAATCAAAGCCTGTCTTATGGGAAGTGTCATCAATGCCACTCTATATATGTACCCTACTGCCACTAGTGTGTTCCCAGTATGGCCCTCTGTTAGTAAGTCTCTCTCTACCTTAATATGTACCCTACTGCCACTAGTGTTTTCCCAGTATGGCCCTCTGTTAGTAAGTCTCTCTCTACCTTAATTTGTACCCTACTGCCACTAGTGTGTTCCCAGTCTCACCCTCACTTAGTAAGTCTCTCTCTCTCTCTCTCTCTCTCTCTCTCTCGTTGACTCTTTCTCATTGACTCTCTCATGACTCTCTCTCCTTTTCTCTCTCTCCCGCTGAGGTTCTCTCTCTCTCTCTCTCTCTCTAACTTTCCACTGCTCTCTCTCCGCTGTCTAAGTCGATCGATCTCAATCTTTGTTCTTATGTCCCTCTCATTCCCTGTCTCTCTTTATCTCTCTCTGTTCCTTTCTCTGTCACTTACGCCACTGTAATCTTTATCTCTATCTTGTTCATTCTCTCCCTCCTCTCCCTCTTGCTTAGTCTCATTTTCCATTTTATCCCTTTCCTATCTCTCCCCTCTCTCCCCCCTCAGGGGAGTGAGCCGGGTCTGGAACAAGGCAGAGGAAACCTAAAACAAGAGAGGGATCTTCTATTAAAAGGTGCCAACAGGATATCAATAACCTCCATGTATGCAGAGCAGTCAAGCGACTCCTGGGACTCAATGCTTCCAACCCTGTGTGTGTGTGTGTGTGTGTGTGTGTGTGTGTGTGTGTGTGTGTGTGTGTGTGTGTGTGTGTGCGTGTGCACGCGTTGTGACAGTGTTTGCTTTTCAGTTGGCAGTCCTTGATCCACTAACTTAATCACTGCATGACAACTCCAATAGGACTTCAGTCAGGCATGATGTGAGTTCAAAACAAGCCCATAGGTTTAGAATTTGAATCACAGAACCCGTAATGGATATGCCAGAAAGCCACATGCCTTTGAAATAAATGTGACATCACAATCCATAAAAAATTATGGATTGATAATCCTATAATAATAGGTATTTTTCTGTTATTATATGATGTTCTAGTTCTTTGCTGAAAGTGATCGACTAGTGAGATCGATTAGTTAGGAGCTAATTAATTAATTAATATCTCAATGTCATCCAAACTTATGTTACCCAAACTTTAACAATATGTAGGCATATTGCTCCAAATAATAATTTCACTAATATATATATTTTGTTATTGGGTGACACTAGGGGTACAATTAAAATTATTGTACCGGGGGCCCTAATGACCAACCAACACCACTGCCCATATCTTATGATAATGAAAGGCAATTGCCGTGGCCCACAATATTAAGGCACTATCCAAAACGACTGTACCGATCGGAAAACTAGGAGGACTGAAACAGTGCTACAGCGTGCCGTTGCTATAAGCGCGTGGTGTCTGAGTACCGCCGTGTTCAGCTTCCAGTGTGCTCTGCACGTTTCTAACTGAGCTAGGGGCTTTGCATCGTACTGACGATTAAATAATACAAGGTTATATTATTGAAATATACAAAAACTATAATATTGTCCACCAGCCAGTTTGGCCTGGAATGGAGCGGCCATTCTCGAATCTACCAAAAACTCCAGAGTCTGTGTGGGTTTGTGTGTTTGTGTGTGTGTCGGGGCATTGCGAATATCTGTGTGCACTTCTATGGGTGGGTGTATACATACACCCACCCATAGAAGTGCACACAAACATTTGCATGTATGTGTGTGTGTGTGTCGCTCATATGTGTCCATGCATGTGTGTCTATGTGTGTGCCAGCATGTGAGTGCTGCAAAGTATGTGTGCCTGTTTGTGTGTGTGTGTTTGTGTCTATATGCATATCCAGCTCTCTTGGTCATCTGTCTCACACTGTGAAGCATTCGCAGCGTTGATATCATATGATCAGATCAGATGGGCTAACAGTGGCAGCTTGAAATCAAAGCAAGACCCAGGCGGATCCACCCCTGCATCACTGTTCAGAAGACCTCCATCTATTTTTAGTTGTATAGGCTTAATACTGTCGGGGATGGTTATGGACTGGAAGTGATCACCCCAAATGTTAATGGTGTGGAATGTGCTGAGTTTGCGCTACCCCACCGCATAAGCTAGTGATGCCGGTGTACTCCACCACTCTAATAGACTTAGCGTGAGACTGCTTTTGTCCCCGCGGACGCTCAGTATCTGCAGGACAGCTCTATTACACATGTCAATCACACGGAGAGGCCCGCCCTGATGATGTCACTCAACGTACTTGTTAGCATAACAACGGTGGAAGTGGTGTCACGGAAAAGGAAAAGGTGAATCAAGCTATTGTTATAATTCACTCTGGGGTCGCAATTATCCTGTGTTATGTAGACACACAAAAAATAATATAAATAGCTTTGCACTCTCTAAATTCAATGCAACAACAAACATATTTTCCTTTCTTTATTTTACCTTCATCATCTGATTTAACAGTCAAATCAGCCTCACGTTGCTTCGGATAAAAGCGTTGTTGTGCAAAATTAGTGAAAATTTAGATTTTCCTTTCCCCTTAACTTTAAGTTTTGTTTAGTGTAGACACTTGTTGTTGTTGTTGTTGCCTTTAACATCTGGGCTTAATGTGAACGTCATCGCCTCTTTCATTGATTCATCGCTTTCCACGATCCTCAAGGCTTTGTTTCTCTGCTAGGGGGTCCCCGTTCTTTTTCTACTCTAAAACTATTTCTCGGGTTCTTGCCCCGTGTTTGCCCGGCCCAGAAGCTGACCTGTGACCTCGCCGGGGTGGAGTTGCAGAAAAAAGTCCTGGAGATGGAGCTGGAGCAGTGGAGAAAGATGCAGCTCCCACCACCACTACCACCACCACCACCAGCACCACCAGCTCCTCCAGCAGCAGCAACCGTAGCGGCGCAGAGCTGCTCCTGTCAGGGCAGGGGCCTGACCGCTCCTAATAACCCGGGCCTCCAGGCCCTAGAGGCTGAGGTCAAGCAGCTCCAAGCCAAGCTCAAGGTCAGTGCTTATTAGGGCGGCAGCGGTGGTGGTGAGGGGAGGGGGGATGAGGGGTCGCTTGGGGAGAGTGGGGGGTTGGGGGCGTGAAACCGGCCGAATGCAGGTTTCCTGTTGTTTGTTTGGTTTTATTTTTGTGTTTTTTGTTGTTTTTATAGTACACATGTGTACTATAACCTAATCATTACAACTGCGTTATTGGGTCGGGGTGGTCTTTTTTTTTGTTGGAAACATAGAAGGCTGAGAAGAGACCTAATTATTCATTCATTATTATATATTTTAAGATCTTTCTTTAAGTTCTTGCTTAGTTTTGGATTAAGTTCTTTACAGTAAACACCATGAATCAACATTGAAATGGTGTTGTAGCTACAAAAGAGATGTCCTTTTTTGTAACTTTCATGATTCTATTAAAACATTATGTTTGCATTTGTGAAAACATTGAAATTGAAACCACCCACTTCGTATCATGCTTTAAAAAACAACATATATAAAAAGAAAAATCAGCTTTACTCCGGATTGATGGAAACCACATGTGATGTCTGACGTGAGTGGGCCAGCTCTCTGTGCCCTGGCTCATGAACGGACAGGGAGCCCCCGGTGTCTCCACGCCCGCCAGGGGCTTCAGGTGTAAGTGGTGCACAGCAGGGGGTCCCCGCCTCGCTCCCACCACAGCCCCAGCCCCTAACCAGGGTCAGACTGCTAGACACCACCAGGCCCATGTCAGGGGACGCTAACAGGGGGGAGAGCCCAGGGGACTAGGCCCCCAAGAACGGGTGCATAATTAAACATCAACTCCGGGGAACCCCTCCCCCACTCCCGGGGGAGACACCAGACCCATATCAGCCAAGACAACCACGGGAGGAGAGTCATTATATATAATGTGCCGTCTCGTTTGAGACGTCACCATGGGAAAATTTTGGTATTGGATTGCAAACTAAGGCAGGAGTTAAATAGCATAAATATCTAACAAGCAAAACTTGTTAAAAAAGAAAAAAAATTGTGTGTATAAAAAGGTTGAATGTATATGTTCCATCGATGCACACATTTATTAGATCCTTTCTTCCGGTATTAATTGACACGTAAACATATGGCCCTAATTAACAGGTATCTCATGGTAGTGCAGTAGTTTTAGGATGTAATTGATCTTAATCACTGCTCTTATTAACACACTGCCTTCGTCCCACTTAACCTCTGGAAGCTGATCCATCCCCCCCCCCCCCTCCCCTGCTGTCGCTGTAATGAGACGACACGCAGCGTTTGACCTGTCGTCAGCCAGCCAACCCCCTATCTCAAACACACACACACAAAAACATTTACATTCTCTCTCTTTAACGCTCTTCTCCTCTTTATTGGCAGGGATATATATAAAACAAAAGACAATAAAATTGTTTGATAAATAATAAGAAAAAAAAATTGTCACGTACTTACATAGTAAAACAATACATTCAAAACCTAAAGATCTATATACAGCTCTCTCTCTCTCTCTCTCTCTCTCTTCTCTCTCGCTCTATGTCTCTCGCCCTGCAGAGTGGCAGTGCAGAGGCGTCCAGGCAGGCGTCTGCGATCAAGACCCTGCGTGCCCAGGTGCAGGACAAGGAGGACAAGCTCCGCATGCTGCAGGACAAGTGAGGATCCCTCCGTCCCCCCACTTCACCCCTCTTATTCAGCCACAACCCGCTCATATTTTCATTTGTTATCCCCCCCTTTCTTCAGTTTTTGTCTTTTTAGTCTCTGTGGGATTCATGTATGCATTCTGTTGTCTTCTTTCTATATATATATTTCTATTAGAATATATTTATATTTGTTTATATTTTTCTTTTAGCTCCGCTAATTTGCCTGCTCATTCTTTCCCTTTCCTTCTTCATCTCTCTCTCTCTCTCTCTCTCTCTCTCTCTCCCTCTCTCCCTCCCTCTCTGGGTCTCGCTTCCCCCCCCTCACCCTCTCTCTGGGTCTGGCTCCCCTCTCTCCCCCTCTCCCTCTCTCTGGGTCTGGCTCCCCTCTCTCCCCCTCTCCCTCTCTCTGGTTCTCGCTCCCCTCTCTCCCCCTCTCGTGCTGTTTTTCCATGGACTCATGTGCAGTGTTAGATTCCCCCGTGTGGCAGCTCTCTGTCTGCTGCAGCTCTCATCTCAATGTCTTCGTGGCGCGCAGAGCCGCCACATCCCCGCATGTTCAATGCAAATGAAGGAGAACCATCTTTGGTGTGTGTCTGTGTGTGCGCACGTACTTTCACGTGCGCATGCATGTGCCCCATGTCATGTAGTGTAGTGTAGCTAATGTGGAGAGCTGATGTGCAGCCGTGATCAAAGCAGCAATATTGATTGCGTGTGGGTGTGTGTTTGCGCGCACGTGTGTGTGTGTGCGCACCCATGTGTGTGTGCGCGCGCATGCCGCGGGAGGGATCATTTGAGCTCATGACACCCAAACCCACACACAGCAGCGGTGCAGCCCTTGGGCCCCCCCAGCCCTAATGAGTTGCATGGTTCACCTCTCTAGCGCTGCCCTGCTTAACGTCCACACACATCGTATGGATGTATAAGCAACTCGCCGGGGAAAACCGTCAAAGGGAAGAGAAAAGCAAGGAAAGACAGAATCCTATTAAAAACAAATATGTCCTTTCCTGCAGTCGGAACTCATCTTTGAACTGTAGAGGAAGGTACAAACAAACAAGTTGCCTTTTCCCCCACACTCTCTCTTCCGCGCTCTCTCTCACTATCTCATCCTCACTCTCTCTCACTCGCTCCCTTTCCTTTACCTCTTGCCCTCTGTCTCTCTGCTCTGTATCTCTGTCTCTCTCTCTCTCTCTCTCTCTCTCTCTCTCTCTCTCTCTCTCTCTCTCTCTCTCGCTCTCTCGCTCTCTCGCTCTCTCTCTCTCTCTCTCTCTCCCTCCCTCCCGAATGCCATCTCTCTGTACCTCCCCATATCGCTCTCTCTTTCCCCCTCGGCCGCACAGTGCATCGCGGTGTCCCTCGCCCATCCCAATCTCAATAATGCATCCTTGTCTTATGTGTAACAATCACAGTGGCGATGTGTTTACACCTTGTGACCAAAGCACGGCGGATCACAGCCAGACACACGGCAACTAGACTCGCCTTCCACGACAGCCTTAGCAGGCTCCCCTCTCACACACACACACACACACACCGAGACAAAACTCGCCGTCACTCCATCCGCGCCCGGTGTTTTCCTCCACGGAGGGACCCCCCTTCTCAGAATGAAAGACATGTCTAGACGCCTCTGAAATATACATCTCGGTACACAGACACATGGGGAGCAGGGCTGCCTCATCTTAAAGGAGAGACGCGGGCAAAAGAAAAGAAATGAATTTCAAAGTACACCGGCATGTCCTCAGTCAATATCCGGCACCAGAGCCCTGCCTTATTTATGAAGCTGGCGCTTTCATCTGCAGCCTTGTTGTCTATCAGCCACATGCACAACCAAGGGCTGAGCGCCGTGCTCTGCTACAAACTCACCAGGAACTGCATACGCACACACACACACACACACACACACATTGCGTACACGCACAGGGGGTGCACGTGCATACACATGCTGCACACACGTCGGACCGCTGACTGTTTTTATTACAATACACGCATGCTTGATGAACAATATTGGCAACAAGCGCAGAACAAAGAGAACAAACGGTGGTAGTTATGGGTTACGGCTGGATGCTCTCGTTGTCTTTCTTCTTACAATCCCCCCTCCCCCCCCCACCCAGCCGCTATACGCATGCTTGGAGATCCAGATCACACTCTCTGCTGTTCCTCATTCTTTTTTATCCTCTGTTTTGTTCAGAAAGAGAAAGAGAGAGAGAGAGACTGAAGAGAGGGAGAGAGGGGGAGAGACCAAGAGACAGGAAAGAGTGATGGAAAGAGAGAGACACAGAAAGAGAGAAACAGGGAGAGACGGAGAGAGGGAGAGAGGGAGTGAAAGAGAGACAGAGAGAGTGAAAGAGAGACAGAGAGAGTGGAAGAGAGGTATAGAGAGGGAGCGAGAGCGTGCATGTACAATAAATGTTGTCAATCTAATTGCTGCAAGCATGGGGGCAAGGGGAAACTGCCATAGGGGGGGTCTTTAAGTAAACACCAGCCAGCCATTTGAACAGGGGGTTCGATATGGCTTTTCTCATTAAGGGCCAAGTCCTTTGGCGGGAAGGGGTTGGTGTGGCTGGGGGGTCCCCAGGCTAAACTAACCTCTCTCTCTCTCTCATTTAATTTAACGCCAATCCAAAGCTCACATTTATTTAAGCAACGCGGCCTTGCAGTAGGCCAGACCTGGCACGCAGAGAAGGGGACATTTACTTAGCAAGAGAGAGATGAAGAGAGTGAGGCTTGCCGATGAATTGCGTCATATGTTTATTTAGAGCAGGCCAGCGTGCATTTGTGGGGGAGGAAGAATCCACCACATCCCACTTCTTCTTTTTTCCTTTTTAAGAAAAAACATATTAATTAACTGGATCCTTATGATCTCGATTCTATTTGTTCTAATTCCCCGTAGTGTAGGCAACCATGAGAAATGTTATTTTTTCTTTCAAATATGCCCCTAACTATAGTGTTAACGTAAGTGCTTCCCACTAACGTAATGCACCAATCATGTAAATAGATAGTCGTAATAGTTTCTGAAATCATAATAATGTGTGTTCCCATAAACACAAACATGCATGCTTAACTTGAAATGAGACTGTGAGTTTGATTATTGTGATAATGTGTTTTACATAAATATGCAGGCTAGGGTATGTTTTGTTTTGAAAAATGTTCAGTAATAACTTGAATCATCGTTGATACATAATTAAAAATCTCTTCACAAATGTGTTCATTAATAATACTGTTACATCTTTAAAATATAAGGGCTATGTAAGCTTTGGAAAAGACCTTTGTAAACCAGTGTAATTGTCTAATTGAGACAGTGATTTAGTATTAGTATGTTTAGTTGTTACGTGCACAGTAAACAGAAAAATTGAATGTTAATTATGTGTTTATCTTAAATTGTTCACAATAGCTTATGATTGAACCAATTCATACCAATTATTCTAAAATAGTGTTAATGAAGATATGCAAAAGAATAACTGAAATTCTGTGTGTATTTATAAGAAAAAGATGAAATATAAACACATTACATTTCATGAACAAATGGAATGACTTTACAACACCATTCCAATCATTCATTCAAAATATATGTTACTTTCTTATTTAAATGAGACCATCCATAGAAAATCATTGTCCAATGATAGATCAAGGCTGTGCACATGTGAAGCTTGTTGCATCCATTATGGAACGTGTTGGACACAAACTATGCCGTTAGACTGGTATAGAGAAAAGAGGCTCTACTTTTCCTCAATCATGATCAGCTCCAACAAGTTTCAAAAAGAGGAAACATAGAGGAAACCTGTATGAATGCAACACTGCAGTAAGCATAGTAAGGTCCAACCCCCTGAGAAGGTTTACTCCCATTCTAATAGAAGATAGTTGATCAGCCTTTCAAACGTAACTCTGTACCACCCTGCCAACGTTTTTCATACCAAGCGAGTGGGCCTTACCCATTAGCACAAAAAGAAGAGAAAACGGTTAAAAAATGGCGTGTAATTGCGCGCAGCCAACCCGTGTCACCACACATTAAGACTGCTGTTTGTCACTGGAGACTGGAAATTAGCCGTGCGCCAGCCTCTCTCCCCAACCCTCACCTCTCCTCCTCCAGCACGCAGCCATCACCCGACCCCCTCAGACAGCATGCCAGTGTATTTAGTTGTCATAATGAGCTGTCATGCCTGATACCCAGCACAGGGACACTGGTGCATGCCAGCCCTCATGTTCCACTCTCTCTCTCTCTCTCTCTCTCTCTCTCTCTCTCTCTCTCTCTCTCTCTCACACTCTCAATCTCACTCTCTGTGTTAAACAAATGAGCTGGAAAGCCACCATGTGTGTGCGTGACAGGAGACCTTTTATGCAGTTTATTTTTCCCCAACACAGGCACACACCTAACACACACGCACACACAATCACCCTCCCCCACAGAAACACACACACATATCCATGACATTGATCTCTGTGTCACTCATTATCCCCTCCAACCCCCTGTCCCCCCCCCCCCCCCCCACCCCTCGGCCCCAGGGCGAGCCACTCGGAGCGGGACGTGGGGATGAAGCGGCAGCTGGTGGAGGACCTCCGCACCAGGCTGAAGGTGCTCCAGGATGGGGAGGGGAGCCGCCGTGGCCAGGTGGAGGATCTGGAGAGGAAGGTTAGAGTTACGGCAGCAGCGGTAGGGGATGCTGTTGGAGCAGCTGGAACGGCTCAGCAGATGGCCTTGTGGTTCCTCCGATGTCGTAGATGTTCCACAATCATTGAGCCTTACTCTGCATTTTACCCATAACAGGGAATTGTAGTAAAAACAAATGACAGAGGGTGATATCAATGTCTATCTGCTTGCCTTTTGGGGATTTTTACAGATTCACATTTTATCTGTTACAGCACAGTACATGATGGAATTCGTTTTTTCTTCGCTTTTCTCTTTAATAGTATTATAATTTACTAGTTTTCACGCGCGCCTGACTAGTTGTAATTACCAGGGGTAGTTGTCCAATGGAAACTGTAGTATACTATGCATGCAAATCAAATATTAAATAGCTTTTACTGTTATTCAGGGCTGATAAGTGCATTGACATTTTAAGATGCAAGGCAACTACTATTGGTTAGTTGAAAATAATATTAACCATTGAGATTAAATATCTCTTCCAGTGTCCTGGCCAAGACAGGCAGTAGTAGCCTACAGTCACACATAGCATGCACACAAAACCTAAGAAAAATAAAACAACTAAAACAGTCCGCAGGGGAGAAGGGGGATATCAATATCGCAACACATTTCGGGAGGCTCAAGGTAGAGAGTAATATTAAATTTGAGCAACAAAGTGTCTAGACATTTCGGGAGGCTCAAGGAGGGGAGTAAAGTGTAGTCTTGTGGTGGACTCTACAGACATAATGCACCATAGCCTACTGTGTTATTGACCTGTTTTCGTTGTGTTATAGGGACACTGTCTCTTTAAGATCGGGGGCACTAGCTCAGGAGGTAGAGCGGGTTGGCTGTTAACCGCAAAGTTGCTAGTTCAATCCCCAGCTCCTCCTAGCTCAGTGTCGAGGTGTCCCTGAGCAAGGCACCTAACCCTAACTGCTCCCTACGAGCTGGCTGTCACCTTTGCATGGCGGACTCCGCCGTCGGTGTGTGAATGGGTGATTGTGAGGCAATATTGTAAAGCGCTTTGGGTGGCCACTGGTTACAGGAAAAGCGCTATATAAATGCAGTCCATTTACCATTTTACATCAAGTCACTTGTGCGTTGATATGCCGGTCGGCGCGATGTTTGAATTTAACGGTTTTTATATTACAAAATGAACGACCTGCCGTTGCTTGTCAAGGTGAGAAATTGTCTCTTCCCTTATTTTATCGCAATTTATTTAGTCTATAGACAGAACGTCTTACCTGGGGAGTTTGTCGACGGCGGAGCCGTTATGTTTAAAAACATAACGTCTTACCTGGGCAAGTGTCGCTGCGTTGTGCGCGCGCGTGTGTGTGTTCTTTACTGCGCGTGTGCCGATCGCGGAGCCGTTAAACATCTTACCGGTGCGTGTGTGTTTGTGTGTGTGTGTGTGCGCGCTTCCGTGTATGTGTCGCTGCCTTTATGTTGACGTGCGGTGTGTGCGCGTGCTTGTGTGTGTGTGTGTGCATGTGTGTGCATTTCCGTGTATGTTTGTGCACATGTGCGTGCTTGCGTGCGTTCTAACCTGCGCGTGTGCCGATGGCGGAGCCGTTAAACATCTTACCTGTGCGTGTGTGTGTGTGCGCGCTTCCATGTATGTGTCGCTGCCTTTATGTTGACGTGCGGTGTGTGCGCATGTGTGTGCGTTTCCGTGTATGTTCGTGCGCATGTGCGTGCTTGCGGTGTATATATGCGTTCGCGCTTGGCACATGCGCACTTGAGTAACTTGAGTAACTGGTGCGACAGGCCTGCTATTATAGTAGTAAGATACTGTCCAAGATGCTAATAGAAACTAATTATTCTCAGCCTCACCAGTACATCGCTTTGCATAAAAGCGTTGGATGAACACGATTTGGATAAAATGGACTAAATGATAAAATGGACTTAAGTCTATAACCCTGCTTGCATCTTACACCTCCGACGTCTCCCCCTCCCCCCCCAGGTGAAGAGCCAATCTGAGGAGGCCAACAATAGGAAGACCTTCATCGAGTCTCTGAAGAGGAGGCTGAGTGTGGCCACCTCGGAGAAGAGCCAGCACGAGACCTCCTGCACCAAGCTCAGAGAGGAGCTGGAGAGAAAGGTACACAGACACACACACACACACACACACAGAAACACACACACACACACCGCCCTCTAATGAGACCGGTCCCGTTGTGTAACATAGCCCTATCCCTGTAAAACATTAAGAGTGACCCGTTGAGGACGATATTCTGGCCCCTAATGAATCTGCTCAGATGTAGTAATACAACCCTTACTCTAAGCCTACGTTGAACTTTGACCTTTCCAGCTTAACGAAAGGCATCAAAACTACTTTTCTATTTGCCGCAGCCTTTTGTTAAAAAAATATATGTAATGGCTGTGCATATTGTATTCCTTAACCTTCTTATACTTTACATTATTATTTCTCCTATAAATTATTGTCTTTAAATCGATTGTCCTTTGTAAGCCCTTTGTTGACGTTCAGTCTTTAAAATGGGATGCCTGCTGCATCTGTGCAGCACTCTCAGTGGCTTTTGTGTTTGAAGGGTACTATATAAATACACTCTGCTCGCCTTGCCTGGAGAGCACCAGGAGACGGCTCTCCGCCGTGTTTACCTGCGCGTCTCTCCTTCTCAGGAGCGCCTCCTGGAGACCCTGCAGGCCCAGGTAGGGGCGGGGCAGCGCTCCCTGGCCCAGCTGGAGCAGACTGCCACCAGGCAGATGGAGGGCCTGACCCAGCAGAGCTCCCAGGCCCTGGATGTTCTGCAGAGACGGCTGGGCCTGGCGTCCTCCCAGATGGAGCAGCTCCACGCCTTCGTCAAGGTAACCAGGGAGGGGCTGGGGGATTTGAAAAGGTCAGGCAGGGGTCCTGGGTGGTGTGTTTTCTGTACCAGGTATAGAATTATATTAATTCATCTTTACGTCTTGGTCTGTCGTAATGCTGAAAATAGATATTGGAGGTTTGCATGAAAAGCGATGTCTGAATCAAGTTTTGGTTGATTGATCTGTCGAGCTGGCCTGAATACTGCACTTACACTGTGTAAAAGTAAAGAGCTTTAAGTATCAGTACAATTAAAGTATAAATAAAATATAGTATATTGGAAGGCCGTTTTTTTTTCCTTTGATTTTTGTTTTCTATTGAGCAGAAATCTGTGTTTTAAATGGTTAATTCTTGTCACTATCAAATTGAAATTTCACCATAATACTTATTGTTTTATTTCTTGCTAGTGTCTTTATTTAAAAAACTTTAAAAGGGTAGAGTTGTAATGGCACTGTGTTGCGAAATCACTAATAAAACCTGTGTGCATGATCAGTACATTACCACATTCTAACGCTCAACGAAACAAAAGGAAGGACAAGCAAGTAAAAAAAGATGCAAAACAAGAGATTGCGATGATCATCAACAGCGGGAAGATGTTGACTGCCTCAGAGAGGCGTACTGCTGCCCCCCACAGTCAGCAACACACACTTTCACAGATAAGAAAACAGGATCTGCTTGATTTACTCACTCAAAGCGTGATATTATCCAGGATACGGTCCCTGGCTAGATAAGGAGATGGATTGTGCTCACCACTTACCACTCACCACAGACCAAACCACCACCGCAGGCAGGCGGGGGAGTCACTGGGAGTGGACCATTTTGGATGAGATGGAATATACGTTCAACTATGAAAGTGACAATGCGCATCAAACACGCTTTTTTTCCCCCAAAATGTAATTACAATGTACTCCCCCCCCCCCCCCCCCCAATTTACCAGTGGGACCGCAGACAATTAAATTAAACACTTAATTCTATTTAGTTTGCAGTATACCGAAGTGCGTGCCTTCCCAAGTGCACATAGTGGGGTTGTTGGTGTGACTTTGTACCTGGGATTGTGTGCGTGTGTGTATGGTATGCTAGAGGTTATGCAGGGGGGATGCAGGGGACTGCAGTCAGCATACTGTAGGCCTGGTGGGACAAGGCTTTGCTGTCTCCATCTTCCAGACCTAATCCACCAGTCCCTTCCACCTCCAGTGTGTGTGCGTGTCTGCATGTGCGTGTGTCTGTATGCACGTCTGCCAGTGCCTGATAAAGGCTGAACGGTGGGCTCTGCTGAGTTGCGACATGGCTTTCAGCAGGAGGAGTCCGTCCTCCTGCTGAACGCCAACAGTTTTTTATCGGCTGATATCGGCAGCATTCATCATAGGTTTAACGTCTTGTCCGAGACATGTCCAGGGTGTGTGGTGGGCATGCGCGGCCTCCCCTCTGCTGAGGTTCACTCTAAACACAGACGATCTTATTGTTGGTTGAAAAGAGAATTTTCACTCAAACGATTTTCCCTTGATGCGATTATTTCTATGTACATAATCGTAGCCACCAGCCCACAAGCCATGATTAAATGCATCAATACGCATACCGCTACACACAGTAAGAAATCAACCACATTATACGTTCATATCTACAGCTGTTGCCCATGTACACACACACACATAAATACATAAATCCATACATATGCATACATTTCCAAACATAACAAATGTTTCCTTTCCTCAGCTGTTGTTTCCCATAACCCCAGGCTGGCGGGGTCGCTGTGCTGTTGTTCAGGCTTCACATCATTGTTGTTTCCCCTCTGGCTCCTGTGATCCCACATAAGAACACAGAGGCCTCTGATTGGTCCACCCCACGTCCAGAGGAGATTTACTCTTGTCATGTATTGATCACTACCGCAGGGCTGTGTCTTTCTGTGTCTCTGCACGGGTGTGTGTCTGTGTGGCTGTGTGTGTGTTTGTGTGTTAGAGTGTGTGTGCGAGAGAGTGTGTGTGTCTTTGGATTTGTATGTGTGTGTGTGTGTGTGTTTGTGTGTCGGTATTGTTTGTGTGTGTGTTCCTTTGTGTCTCTGGTGGTGCTGGTGGAGTTTCTTTATGGTGCGCCAAGCGAAACCCTTTTGGCCCCCCCCTTCCCTGCACGCCCGGGGGCTTTAGGCACTGTAGTTGAACTGCTAAACAGTCCTCATGAATAGCAGGACTACTGCAACAAACACACACACACTCTGAGACACACACTCTACAATGAGCCGTGGCTAAGCCTCCGACGGTGTTCTTGTTGTTTGTCCGATGAAATTGAATTTTTATTGACATCATTACTCTGCACAGTGGCTGTGCTAAGTAGTGCAGAGAACAAATGTTTTATTTTTACAGGTCTGTAATCTCATTGGGAATTTTGAAAAATAACTACATGGGTTAATTCAATTTGTGAATGAAGTTCCTCCATAACCTGTTTGTTTCCATTATTAGAAAGGGACTATTTCAGCCTTGTTGTGTGTGTGTCTGCGTGTGTGTCTGTGCGTGTCTCTGTGTGTGTGTGCGTGTGTGTGTGTGTGTGTGTGTGTGTGTGTGTGTGTGTGTGTGTGGGTGTGCAGGCTTGTAGGCTTGTGTGTCCCGCCGTGTGAAGCCAGTGCTAGCTTGTTATTAAAAAGGGCTTCCTCATTTGATCTCCATCTGAGCACACTAATCCCCCTCCATTCTGAAGCATCCCTTGGAAATACTGTGATTGTCAAACAAGGCCTTGATGAGCTAAGAGCTCCTAATTTGCGCGCACAGACACACACACACACACACACACACACACACACACACACACACACAAGGCCTTATTCGCTCACCTAGGGTGTTGAGTGTCTCAAGGCTGAGAGCGAGTGATAGTGAATGCAGCCCTAATCTCCTTCTGGATTATCCCACATGCAGGGTTTAGGTCAATTGAATGTAACCCTTTGCATGGTGACAGTGAATATCTATTAGGCTGTAAAGAAGTCCAATGGCTGGCTAATGGGCCGTGGGGTCCTTAGATAGGCTTGGCAAAAGGGGCTTCGGAGATCACGCATTCTTCATTTTATTTATTTTGTTTGTATCATTTATAGGTGTATTTCGTTTTTGTAGATAGGATGATAAAGTCCTACCGACCAAAACATGCATTTGGCTTATTGGGTTAGCACAGCGTTGAGTTGAGACATCAGGCTACAACCTCATCATCCCTGTTCTAAGAAAGTGTTTAGATGTGTCCTCTTTAGAAAAGTCGCTCCTGAATCTAATAGTTATGATCTCTATTCTTCTGTGCTGTTGCTTCATGGATACTAATAACCAGGCGTTGGCCTTCCGTCAGTCATATAGCCTTTCCTCAGAGACAGAAGCTGGCTTACCTGCGCAGAGCCAACCGCAGGAATAAAGATGTTTTCTCCCCCATTACACCAATATACCCACTTGTGGTAATCATTTGTTTCTGCAATGCCCATGTGAGTCTGTGTGTGTGTGTGCGTGTGTTGTGGGATAATTTGGGGAATTACAAGCCGCACCTTACTTTACTTTGTGTATTGAAATGGACTGGGTTGTGCCATTGATGTTTTGTTGCCTGTGTTTAAATGTGTGTCGATGTGTGTGTACGCGCTACAAGTTCTCTCTCTCTCTCTCTCTCTCTCTCTCTCTCTCTCTCTCTCTCTCTCTCTCTCTCTCTCTCTCTCTCTCTCTCTCTCCCCCTCTCTCTCTTTCTCTCTCTCTTTCTCTCCGGAGAGCGACTAGTCCAAGGTCAGCCTTTTTTCTTTCCTGCAGGCTTACAGGGGAATGATACGGAAGATTATTGCCTCGATCAATAAGCTCAAAATGAAACAAAGGGGAGTTTACTTTATTGACTTTCGCGGCGTACAGTGGCAGCTTTAACATTTAATTGTCTCCCTGTATTTAGAGCAAACTCCCATTTAGCGGCCGACCGCCGCGCCGTCCCGGGCCCGCCGCGCGCCTTCATCGCCCTGCACATGGGCGCCATTTGCAGCGGCTGCTCGCGTGGCTTAATTATTTACAGTGTTATGCTGCCCCCGTTGCACCACGAGACAGTCAGAAGAAGCAAATAAATAAATGAATGGCTTCGCATCTCCAGCCAGCCCTCTCTATCTGTGTGTGTGTGTGTGTCTCTCTGTCACTCACTCTCTCTCTCTCTCTCTCTCTCTCTCTCTCTCTCTCTCTCGCTCTCTCTCTGTCTCGCTCTCTCTCTCTGTCTCTGTCTCTCTCTCTCTCTCTCTCTCTTTCTCACATGCGCCATCCTCCATCAATCCTGTGGATATACTATTTTTATTTTTTGGTGTGTGTTTGATATTGTTAAGATGCATTCCCTGAGCGTTCAATCAAAGGGGCAATATTTGTGTTTCTTTATTTTTTTGGTATTTATTTAATACTTTTGAGCCTGAAGTCCAAAATATTGGATTAGGGAATGGAAGGAAAAACCAGAGAGAGAGTGTCAGACTCAATATTCCTCCATAATGGACCAGGCCTCTCTGGCACGTTTTTAGATCAATTGAATTTATTCCTCTGCCCACCGCAGCTATCTTCCATTTGTTCTGCTGGACGTTTTCTCTTTCTTTTTCATCCTTTTTATCCCTCTCTCCTCTTTTCTCCTCTTCCTCTTCCTCCTCCTCCTCCTTCGTCCTCCCTCCCTGCAGGCGCTGGCCGGCGAGATGCTCCGAGATGTCCAGGAGGTCAAGCAGCAGCTGATGGAGACGAGGAGCAGGAGGAAGAGGAGCCGGAGGAGGCGCGAGGAGGCCAACGCGGCGAGTGGTGCCCCCGCGGCCAAGTCCATGATCAGAGCCAAGTCCATCGCTGCCTCCATCCTCAACATGTCCGAGCGCGACCTGGCTGACATGTTGGACGGCGACCAGGTAGACGTCACAGAGCGAAGGGAGGGCGTCGAAGCCGACCACATACACTGCCCCTTAGCGCTAGCACATACACACGCCAGTTTACCCAGCGTTTATCCGTGGCTCAACTCAAGATATACTATTGATTGCTCCCTGCACCCCCTCCCCCCCCCCTTCCTGCTAACCAACGTTAAGAATGTGGTCTACTGTCTGTTGTGGTAAACGCGTGAGTTTCACCAAGCCGACGGTTGAGACGTCAGCTGGGAGCCTATGGATATACTTATTGTCAGTGCGAGAGTTAAGGTTAATGATGGGTAAGCGTTTGACCGTGGTTGCAATGGATGTTCCCTTGTTTCCCGGGTCTTCTCTTATTGATGATACATTGTGGATGAGCAAGCAGCCACCGGCCGAGACAAGGAGTTTGGTTTGTAATGGGGATCTGAAAACTAGATCTAACGGCCTGTGAACGAAGATAGCAGTGGTAGGTTGGAAGACACCATGCTTCTTCGGGTTTCAACAACCCCGTTCACGATGAGTGTATCTGAAAATACAAACCTGTTGGACGCCTCGCAAATAACACTTTCACGTCGAAGGGAAAACTTTTCAAAATGTCCGTTTTTTTCTCTCTTTTTCTTCTTTTTATACTTTCCGACTTGGTAGGTTTTTCTACGGTGGACTCCACTATAGATCAATTTCTAGCCTCGGCGCCAATTAGCGGGCCGGCGTTACAATCAGCCTCCCTCCACACCCCCGCGGGAACGCCCCCCATCCATCACACGAGGGGAGCCGGCCCACCGGGCACTTACTCACGCTTGAAACCAATTTGAGCCCCCCGCTTGCTGCCACACCGGCCACACCCTGCCAATGACAGGGCACGCTCTCTCACCAGACAAAAGGTCCCTCTTATGGAGGCTGAAAACTCTTAACCTTTACCGTGTTCTCCTTCAACCTTCACCACCTCCTCCTCCGTCTCCTCCTCCTCCTCCTCCCACTGAATAGCGTGGCTAATGGCCGCCGGGGTCTTGGGCTCTCATGTGAGTGATTGTGTCTTAATTAAAGATCAGCCCCACCCCCCCACAGGCGACCACACTTAAATTTAGTGTATTTCAGCGGGTTTTCGGTCTCCTGCAATGCCACACGCTATAAATACCTGGTGTTGGTGTTGGTGTTGTGTGAAAAACATTTGTGTAAAAAAAATGTTTCTCCAAGTTTCACTTATAAGACAAGTGGATAACCGTCAGTCAGATGTGAGAGTTATGAGTGCCTTATGTGGAGCAGCAAACCCCATTGTTCTAAATTCAGCTGACAGGATCGGCAAACCCGACAGACATTTTCCGCTAGAAAGCCATCTATTTAAGACACGCACACCCACGTAAGCGTGTGGGTGTGGAGGAGAAAACCAAAAGGCCAGTCACAGCATATGTTAATTGAAAAATCCCACGAATGCATCATGGGTTACATGGAGTATGCATGTGTGTGTGTGTGTGTGCTTGTGTATATCCAGAGCGCAAGCCCGCTGGGGGGACAGAAGTTAACTAGAAGAAAAGCTGTTGTTCTTCTGGCCAAACAAGTTATCAGTGAACCGCGCGGCCCTGCTGGGAGAGGCCAGCGCCGCGGAAGACAGCTGGGAGTGGAGCAATGGGCGTCGGATCACTTTATTTGAATACTTGGGATTGATATACAATTGTTATGGTCAAATGCTCAATTCAGTTTACGTATACATTTTGGATCCTTTCCACTCAAAAAAAAGAGAGGAAGACTGTATACTGAAATTCAACTTGTTTAGTGAAAACATTAATGCATAGGTTCCATTGTGTGTCAAGCAGGAATTATGTTTGGCTCTTGTATTCGTCATATTTATGTTCATGAAATCAAACGCATATACTATGGTTGGTTGGAAGTGAAGTCCAAGCATACTGGTTCTCTTGTGTGGTTTTAGTGTCGTGTCCATTCAGGCTAAAATGGAGATATAAGGCTTATATATCCTGGTCCGGCTGTAAACAGAAGCACTCAGAAATTCAACCTGTTCCTCTAGATGTTTTTCAAAGCTAACCAAAATAGGAAAATGTACTTTAAACATACTTGACCCTTAAATGCAAACGTGTACCAAACACACACACACACACGCGCGCACACACACACACACACACACACACACACAGGTAGTTCAGGCAATCAGTCCTGGGTGAATAAACTGTGATGCACTTGTTGTGTGTACAAGTGTCTGTACGATAGTCTTTATAATTCTGCAAGAGAACAAGGGGAGGGAGGCAGAGAGCGAGTGAGCGGCCGCGGGCTCAGTGGGCAGCGTGTTGTGGAGTGATATTATGACCATAATTGCCGTGCAGGGTTTGTTCTGCAGTGAGCTGCTCATGATGGACAGAGGGTCAAGTGTGTTGTTACCGCCTCTGCCAACGGAAGCAACAAGCCCTCCGTCGGCTCTCTCGCCTTTCCTCTCGGTCTCTCGCTCTCTCTCTTGTTTTTTCTCCCTTCCTCCCTCTCTCTTTTGCTCTCCCTCCCGTCTTCTCTGTCTCTGTCTCTCCCTCCCTACCCCTCTCTCTCATTCTCTCTCTCCCTATATTCCTACCTCCCTACTGCTCTCTCTCTCTCTCTCTCTCTCTCTCTCTCTCCCTATATTCCTACCTCCCTACTGCTCTCTCTCTCTCTTTCTCTCTCTCTCCCTATATTCCTACCTCCCAACTGCTTTCTCTCTTTGATCAAGTGCTTCCTCCAGACGACCCTCCTCTGTCTACAGGGAGTCTAAAGGGAAAACTCACCATCAGACCCACCCTCCTCTCCCTTTCCTTCTCGTTAACTCTCACCCGCTCTTATTTTATCCATCCTTTACTCTCAGTCCCTCTCTCACTTTGTCATTCCCTTTTCTCTCCCTTCCTCTCTCGCCTTTCTCTTTCTCCAAATCTCTCTTTCACAATCTTTCACTTGCTGCCCTCTCTGTGCTCCTTTCTGCCTCTCCTTCTCCCTTTCTCTGCCCACCTCCCTTATTGCTCTCCCTAAGCCCCCCTCTCCTCTCTCTCTCTCTGTCTGTCTGTCTGTCTGTCTGTCTGTCCGTCTCTCTCTCTCTCTCTCTCTCTCTCTCTCTCTCTCTCTCTCTCTCTCTCTCTTTCCTAACTCTTTGGCCGGGAGTTGCTAATGAGGAAGAGATGGAAATTAGCAATGGTGCTAACACAACTGGACCCCAATTGAGGATCGCAGACGACACACACACACACACACACACACACACACACACACACAGAATCTGCATCTAAAAATTGGCTGTCCCTGGGAGGCAGAGCAGGGCGTGCGACATCGTGCAGAGCAGCAACACGCGAGAGAGAGAGAGAGAGAGAGGGTCGATTCATTAGCGCGGGGGGCTTACATAGCCACACTGTATCACTGTTGCCCTCTTCATTAGCATTAACAAGGCTACTCTTGCACCAGGTTTATACATGAGTGTAGCACACACACATACACACCGCCACTAAGGAACCCTCCAGAGAGTTTTCCCAAGGTCCGGGCTGCTGTGCTTCTCCCTGGAGCAGGAGACCAGTGGAGAACAGAGAGGGCAGAGGCTACATCATTTATGAATGAGTCATTTCATTAGAGAACAGGCTTTTGGGTATTATTATAATCAGGGCACCGACCAACTGAAGTCACTGTCAGTGAATTTGAAATGGTAAAATAGTCTTTAACTGAGAAGGCTTACTAAGTTACCATAACTGTGATGTCTTCTTGTATAAAAGTCACCATGTCTATTGCAAGACAAGTGAAGCTGATGTCATGAGGATTTTTTGAGTGTGTCCCAGAATGTTGTGCACCCCACGCGACCCCAAAGAACAAGCCTAGGATGATGATCAGAATTGACAATATATTCATTCATGAACATATTCATTTTGCTATTCTATCAAAAGCAACCTGCATGGATGTTCTTTAACGCATTATATAATGTAGATACTCAATACATAAGCAAGTAGGGATTAGGCTCAAGGATGCCTACAGGTAGACTGCAGACATTGGGCTTCGAACCCATAACCTTTTGGCTGTCAGACAAACAGCTCACACAAACCCTCTCTCCCTGATAACGCTTGATCCTGAATTTCAGCTGGTCCAGTGTTAAGTAAAAGGCATTTCTCTCTGTTCACGTGTTCGTCTGAATCGTTTTTGGTTTAATGTTGTCCGTGTGTTCTCGTGTTCAGGAGGAGACCGAGCCCAGTGTGGAAATACCAGACGAGGATTGGCTACAACACCTGCACCACATCCTCCAGCAGAAGGTAAGGGCTCTCCCTCACTAGACCATTCAGAGCTCTCCTTATCCCAGCTCAGGCCTCCTACCCATCGTGCGCCCTGGCTGGTTGATATTACCAGGAGTTTGGAGGGCTTGGTTGCTAATACCTAGCTAGTGTGTTTACCGTGTATGCACCAGGTTTGATTCCCTCCGGTGGCCAAATGCTAGACGCCTTTCCCTCTGTCCATCAAACTCTCTGTCTGTCTTCACCATCCTGTCCAAAGAAATCAGTGCTATCTTTATTTGTATTGTTTTGAGCTGCTGATACTATTGACGTTACAAGATGGACGCCCAATCTCGCACTGATAACGAAAGAAATAAGCAACACATGCATTTGTACCACTGCTGTACAGCTTGTATGAACAAAAAATACTTCTTGTCCCGGATTATAGTCTTCTTGTTATTTGTTCTAACCATCTTTTGAAGCTCACACTGTAAAAATAATGCTGAATAGAAAAACCTGTCGCACTTTCTATCAAGAAACTTACTTGTTGATTATGCGAGATCTATTCTGTATTTATTCATTTAGCAGAAGCATTTATCCAAAGGGCCTTACATCTCATTACGTTGGATACATCTGATTAAGGAGCAGGTTGGGGGAGGGAGTCTCACCATGATGCCTACAGGCAGGATGCGGACGTCTGGGTTTGGATTCAGAATAAAACACCCTACTAGTTTAACTTCCCCCAGTACTTTCGCAACCAAATATAGCAAACCACTACCAACATTTTTGCAGACGGATTAAAATGTATTTCTGCGTCTCTGCCTCCAAAAGCCTGAATACAACAGGCGTGTTCACAGAGCTGCCGCAGACAGCAGTGTGTGTTGGTGCGCATTCCGTCTGCTCCGGAGTTTAGCGAGTCCGCGCGCGTGTGCACGGCCACTCATCTGTGAGTGGATTCCTGAAGCCCTGCTGAAGTGCTGTCAAGGACGTGCTCATTGTGATGTGTGTGATTGAGTGTGTGTGTGTGTGTGATTGTCTTGTCAGCGCATGCCGCGGGCACTCATGCGTCGCCTCCGCACAGCGACACACACCAGACTCTGTTCTCTTTCCCAGATCTACTCCTGACCTCTCCAACCCCTCTGCCCCTCCTACACACACACACACACACACACACACACACACTCAATCCATGTTTTTCGCTTCTAGCTGGACAGCTCTTGGGTCCCAGTTCTCTCGCTCTCTATCTCTCTCTCTCGCTCTCTCTCTCCCTCTCTCTCTTTCTTTCTTTATTTCTTCCTTTTTTTCCATCTCTCATTCTCACCCTCTCTCTCTCTCCCTCTCTCTCCCCTGCCTCTCTCTTTCTCTGCCTCTCTCTCCCCTGCCGCTCTCCCTCTCTCTCCCCTGCCTCTCTCTTTCCCTCCCTCTCTCTCCCCTGCCTCTCTCTCCCCTGCCTCTCTCTCTCTCTCTCCCCTGCCTCTCTCTCTCTCAGACCCTGAGGCAGCTTGTTAGTGGGGAACTAAATATTGATTGGGCGGGGGCCTGTCGATGTCGGGAGAATGAGCTAGCATCCACCAGAGACCCCGCCACCGGCAGCCTGCTATCGACGTTTTTCAGTGGGCAGAGAAGGGTTAGGGGATGGGGGGGGGTGGTGGTTAAGGAGGAGAGAGGAGTGGAGGATGACAAGGCTGAGACTAGCCCCTGGTTTGCAACAAGGGACCGTTGGGACAGCCAGACCTCCCCTCTCCCCTCCTCTCCCCTCTCCCTCCACCCACACCCCCTGGACTTTTTCCCGCCTTGATCACGTCTGTTTCTCTCTTTTTTTTTTCTGCTGGTGGTGGTTTGTTTTTCTTCTTCTCCGCTGTCTGTCGGCCTTGTCTCGTACCTCTGGTGTAAAGGAACATGTCACAACCAGGGCTGCTGCTGCTGCCTGCTGCTGCCTGCTCCCGCCCACACTCTTGTTCGCCTGCCTCCTCTGGGCTTTATTTATATATTTATCCTGTTGTTCTCCAGGAGCGATCAAACACACACACCAGGTGTGAGGTGTCCTGTGCTGGGAGAGAAGACATGCGGCTGTTTGTTGTTTTGTTTGTTTGTTTGTGACCACGGGGGTCATTTTGACACCGTCTGAGGATGACGCCAACACGATACGCTAACCGCCGCGATGAGGGGAATTATTTTGTGTTGTGTTGGTAATCATGGCTTCTGCATTTCATCGGCACATATATACAAATAAGACTTATTTAAAGAGCTGCAATAATGCAGCAGACGTGAATGCAGATTGTTTGAGTGGAACAGCCCAAAATGGGCAATTCTTGCTCTGCGCGTTTCTAAGCTGTGTCGTGCCCTACATGTCCCACATATTTTTATTACTAATTACTTTGATCTGATCTTGTACAAGTTGTTGATCTCCACAGCAACAGGTCGGGTCTGTAGCGTACGTTCGTACGACAGGCTAGGGAGCCCCCTGGGGGGGTGGGCAGCGCCGATTGTCACCGGTCAAGGGTCTGCGCTCTAACGCAACCCTCTCCTCAACCACGGCGCCACAGACGGAACAGGTAGCGAGTTCAAGGGCCCCACTCACTAGGGCCCCAGGGAGCCCTAGTGAGTAGAGAGTTAAGCCCCCCCCTTCCCATTGGTTGTCCCCTGTCATCGTATCGGCAGAAGGCCTCACCATGCAGAACATGTGTGGAGAGAAACCGCCTGGCCTGTCAGCCCCCGTGTGACACTAATAACGCACACTCCTAATCATGATGTGATGCAGGCCCTCACGGGCATTGGTACAAACACACACACATGCAGTGTCTGCCGCAGCTAAAGACTGCCCGTGACAGAAATAGACTGTGAGAAAAGATGAGGGAGAGAGTGGGAGAGGGGGAGAGAGAGAGATCCATGGCCATGACTGACTAGCTGTCACTGAGACGACGTGTGCGTGTGTGTGTGTGTGTGTGTGTGTGTGTGTGTGTGTGCCCCTCTGTGGAGCCACTACACTGCTGTCACCATGTGTGATCCTAATGGAGCTGCCAGAGGGACAGCACTTTATTATCTCAGTGGCCCTGTCAATAGCTCAGCCGTCAGTCAGCCCGCCGCCCTGCCGTCCACCCCCGGCCTCCCAGCACTGTCCCTGTCAGCATCGCTGTCCTGTTGACATAACAAGCAGAGACCTCCGCCACCGCACGCTAGTTAGCGGCCAGACAGGAGGGCAGGCTGACGGAGGGTACCACGCAACCAAATGGTGCCTGGATGTGAGACATATGAGGTGTGTGTGTGTGTGTATGTGTGTGTGTGTGTGTATCTGTGTGTGCTAAATATGTGTGTCGTATTCAGTGTGTGTGTATAGTATTGTGTGCTTATACTCTGTGTGTGTGCATGTGTTTGTGTCTTTGTCCGTGTGCTTATATTGTTGTGTGTGTGTCTGTGTGTGTGTGTATCTATTTGTGTCTAAGCAATTATTGCATGTGTGTATGTGTGTGTCTGAGCGCTGGTGTGTGAGTTTGATTTAACGCGCCCCCTTACCTGCGGAGCAGCGTCAGTGATCCACCTGGGGGGGTCCGGGGGCGCTAAAATCCCCGGCCGGCCCCCCAGTGTCCACTCACAACCAAATGAAACATTGGCTTCATGGCCGCTGTAACTCTGAGCTCCTCTGGTCGAGATAATGAAATCACCGGCTAGCTCTCCCAGCAGAGAGACAGCCCTACCGCCATCACAACGCTCTAGGACCCCCGCCCAGGGACACACTGGGCCATCTCATCATTCAGCAGGACAAACGCGTGTGTCTGAGTGTGTGTGTGTGTGTGTGTGTGTGTGTGTGTGTGTGTGTGTGTGGATGTGTGCATGTCAGTATGGACAAACTCGTGCATACTTGCCTGTGGCTGTTGTGTGTTTGTGTGAGTGTATGCACACTTGAGTGTGGCTATGTGTTTGTGTGTCTCTGTGTGTGTGTGTGTGTGTGTGTGTGTGTGTGTGTGTGTGTGTGTGTGTGTGTGTGTGTGTGTGTGTGTGCAGGCTAGTGGGGAAGATGGAGTGTCCACGCGGGGCCACAGGGTCCGGCAGCGGGGCCGGGGAAGCATTGATTTAATTGCCTTTGGTTTATTTGTGGAGTCCTAATTATTGACTGGAGGTAGGATTTAATGGGCTGCTCTTTATGAAGACAGGGAAATGACTGGCTTCTCCTGCTAGCCAATAATGAACAGAGGATGAGACCTAGGTGTTCACACTCACACACACACACACCTATAAACACGAGATTCCCCTCTCGATCATTTTTTTAACTCAATTTATCTTCACACACTAACACACACACACACACACACACACGGACAGTGAACTCGAGTCTCACGACGGCACAATAACATTTAAGAAGTCATTGAGTGTGTTGGCTTGTTTTTATGAGAGGACAATGGCTTGAGTTTTACTGAGGTGTAGGGAGCGCTGTGTGGGTGGTGGTGGAGGAGGAGCGAGGTCTTTCAGATGAAGGGGCCGGAACGACCCCCCAGGGAGAGCCAGCTTGCGTGTGATCAGCGGCAGGTCCGTCACCAGAGCCCGGACATAACGCTGATGTCTCCCTGGCTGCGGAGCACGCCTTCTGATAACCCCGCAGCCTGGCGTCCGCATCGGGACGCCGTACGCCTGGAACCGGGTGCGTGACTAGAGAGGGAGGAGGAGAGAGGGAGGGAGAGAGGGGGATAGAGAGAGGAGTAGAGAGAGAGAGAGGGAGAGAGAGGGAGGGAGGGAGAGAGAGGGAGGGAAAGAGAGGGGGATAGAGAGGGAGAAAGAGGGAGGGAGAGAGAGAAGGAGAGAGAGAGAGGGGGATAGAGAGAGGGAGGGAGAGAGAGTGAGAGGGAGGGAGAGAGAGGGAGGAGGAGAGAGGGAGAGAGAGAGGGAGGGAGAGAGGGGGATAGAGAGGGAGAGAGGGAGGAGGAGAAAGGGAGAGAGAGAGGGGAGTAGAGAGAAAGGGAGAGAAAGAAGGAGGAGGAGGGAGGAGGAGAGAGAGGTGGAGAGAGAGGGCTACTTTCAGTTCCATGGATTTAGCGGTAAGAATCGAGGAAGGCAGGGGAAACCGTTCCATGTTTCATATATTGCTTGGCCAAATTCTTAGTCAAACAAGTGTATTGATTCGTATTGATTCTCCTTGTCGTTATTGTCATTCTCCTTGTCATGTTGTTGGTCTTCTCGCTCCGGGGGGAACTGTTCACCGGCGATCACAGTGGGTACTTAGGGAACACAAATTGCCTTACGATGGGCACTTGGGTATACACTACAAACACATGACCCCTCTCTCACAGCCTCGGCCTTCAGCGGCTCTTCGCTCAGAGAGGCCCGGAAGGACAACTGCCTTTTTTTTTTCCCGAGACCTTGAGCTGCTGTTTGCTATGTAACCATTCAGCAGCCCTTTATCCAAAGCCACTTACAGCGGACTCAGATACAGGTCATTAAGGAAGCAGCTAGGTCGGGAGGGGGGGGGGGGGGGGGGGGGGCGGTTAGTACGTCTTGCTCAAGGATGCTTAAAGGTAGCGCCGCAGACATGCAGGCATCCAACCCCCGGAGCCACTACACTACCCTGCATTTACATTCACATCATGTAAGAGAGCCCTACACTCTCTTCCCCCCCCCCCCCCACCCTTCCACTCACAACAGCACGGCACCACCGTACACAGCGCACGGTTCCTGGAGAGGAGAGCGAGCTGCGCTGCGTTTTGTGTGTTGGGGGCCGCGTGGCGTCGGTCGGGCCCCTCTCGGGCGCCACTTTGGGGCCGTATTAACGCGTTCTGCAGGAGCGGCGCCACGACTGGTGACGGCGGGAATTAAGACACATCAAAGGCTCTGCAGCGCGCCGAGAGAACGCTCTCCTTTTGTCTGGCGCTCCTCCTGTGTGTGTGTGTGTGTGTGTGTGTGTGTGTGCGTGTGTGCGTGTGTGCGTGCGCGTATGTGTTGGCACGCTGAGGGGCCCCTCAGCGTGCCAACACATACGCGCACGCACACACGCACACACACACACACACACACACACACTCACACACACGTGCGCTGCCTCATTATTCTGCTGTAATGACAAGCAGCAGTGGCTTGGAGTCCCCTCTCCTTCCTGTGAAGGAAAGTGACTCTAATTAAGCCCCATTTAATGATTAGGCTAATTAAATCAGTCACGCTCTCCTCTTCCCTTTCTTTTCTGTGTGTGTTTGTTGTGTGTGTGTGTTTTGGCATGCGTGTGTCTGTCTCTTTGTGTGTGGATGTCTGTGGGCAAGTGTGTCTGTGCGTGTGTGTGTGTGTGTGTGTGTGTGTGTGTGTGTTTGTGTGTCTGATTGTGCCTGTGTTTAAGACTGTGTGTCTTTGCATGTGTGTGAGTTTGTCTGAGATAATGTGTTATAATTTGTGCGTGCGTGTGTGTGTGTGTGTGTCTACAGGGGACCCACACTGAGCCTTTGTACTGTAAATATGTGGGTGGTGTGGTGGGGGGAAGGTGTGTGCTGGTCCCCCTGAGAGTTTTTCACAGGGCTCATTCAGACCCAGCCTCTGTATTATTTACACTTGTCACAAATATCCAAATATCTCATTTAGCTTTTAACGCTACCTTTTTCTGTGCTGTGAGTGTGTGTATGCTAAGCTTGTATGAATGAATTAATCATTACATTGACACAAACAAACGCAGAAACACACACACCCACAGCAAAAGAACATTGTGTATGTGTGCGTGCGTGCGTGCGTGTCTGCTAATGTGTGTGTGTGTGTGTCTGTCCGTGTGTGTGTGTGTGTGTGTGTCTGTCTGCTAATGTGTGTGTCTGTATGTCTGGTGTGTGTGTGTGTCTGTCCGCTACTGTGTGTTTGTGTGTCTGGGGGGGAGCACACTGGGCGGCTGCCTTGAGATGTGAGCCCAGAAAGAGAATGAAAGATGAAGGAGGACAGCTCCAAAATGAACAGGTGACATGGTGAGGTAGACGCGGCTGGAAATGCCCCCATCAATGTCATCCAGCACACACACATTTGTTTTTTATGATAGAGGTCGCAGGTCATGTTTAGTTCAAGCCCTGTTGTATGATAATTATTATAAAGACTTTGTATAATTTGTTATTTGGATGGAGATGGCACACACAGGTTTAATATACTTTCATATGTATCATCAGGTGTCATCAACGGTTTTCGATTTGATAAACAGATTGATCCATTTAATGAAAAACACACAAAAAACATGATTGGACCAGACTGACATATGTAGTCACACATACACACAAAAGAACAAGCGACCGACACTCATTTGATTTGGTATTGGGAGGAACACAATGCGTTCATAAAGGTGAAGGTGTTGAAGTCATACATGCACGTTAAACCAGGGCTTGTGTGTGTGTCTGTGTGTGAATGTGTGTTTAACATCCCCTGCTCCTCTACGTTGATCACCTTGTCCTCCACACCTAATGAGCAGAAGACAAAGACCTGGTGTTCCTCTGTTTAATCTGCAGTGTATTTAGGTCAGACACACACACGCACGCACGCACGCACACACACACACACACACACACACACACACAGATCCAAACACACACACACACAGATCCGAACACACAGACCTGGAGTTTCCCAAACAACATATCAAGAATAGGAGAGCATTTTTTTTATTTTAATTACAATATCCACGGCCCCAAGTGTCCAATTCCCTTTCATATCAGTCTCTAGTGGCCTGAAAGGAAGGAGAGAGAGGGGATCTGCATCACTGCAGCCCTGCTAGGTAATTACTGAGGAGGTAGAGAGAGAGAGAACAAGCTTATCAGTGCTTGGGAGATACTTACCTGGGCCCTCCTTTTGCAAATGTGACATATTCATTATGAGGAACTAATCAAATGCAAGGCTTTTTTACCAGGGTGCCTTTGTGCTTCTCCTTAGAACACGCGGCTGTTGTTTTTTATTATTCCCCCCGGTCGATATGAATTTGATTTTCAAACAAAAAGTAGGAAGATCAAAGATCAGAAAAGGCTTTTGTCGGTTCCCCTGTGATCATGAGAACTGAGTGTAACTACTGCCTTACCTTGAGCGCTGGCCTAGATCGGAGACGGCGTTGTCTGCAAGGGGACATGGTTATTATAGCGGTTAAATCAGGTGATTCAGGCATCGGTGTAACTAGGTGGCAAGGATCTACTGGGATAGGAAAAGGGATTAAAATTACAAATTAACTTAGTTTACCTAATGAGAAAACTAACTTGTTAAGAACACTTTTGCGTTACCAATGATGGAATCCACTTTGCTATTCCTTCTGCATGCCTGTGCAAAAAAAAGGTCATCCCTCATCGATATGAGGGGTGATATGACTCGTTGGCTGCCTGCTATAATCCAAACTAGTCCAGGTGGGTAAATAGATTATTTGCAAAAGTCTTCAAGATATAACTTTGAGGGCAAGTTTCACTGAAAATCCCCCGATATTTTCAATGTCTTGCCTTCCTGAATGTTTGGATGCGTAAAAATAAATGAATAATTTTAATTTTTTACGTTTTTCTCAATCGCATGTCTTGAAAATGAGTGCAGAGCTTCACCTGGAATCGTGTAGCTGGCAATTAATCCTACATCCCATACAACCCCGTTTGTAATGGTTGTATAATAACGAGAGTTAACCTCAAACCGGGAAACACAAACCCTATAAATACAACCCTATTAATAATCTCCACTAAAGGGTGATGACTTGTGTTGTGTTTCCACTAAAGGGTGATGACTTGTGCTGTATCGTTGTGAGGGAGGGCTGAAACACCTCAAACTATTTTTCACTAGGTGGCTCTTTTGACGATGGCTGTGTGCTTTCTCTCTGGATTCCTTCTCTTTTTCTTACCTTCTCGCCAAATGGCCGCCCTTCAAAACAATCACACTTCTCCGTCTGAAGCGGTACAACGCCGAAGCAAGGGAATGATGGGTCTTTTAAGAAGTGTTTGGTGGTGTTTGTGTGAGGCCATTACCTGACAACGGTCACCGGGGTGGTTCAACAGACGAGCCCAGCCTGGCCTCCAGGTGCGCCCGGGGCCCTTGAATACCCGGGCCATTTAATTGGCTCATAAAAATACATTTTGTTTCCTAGACCCCCTTACCAGGCACCTTTTTGTATGCACGCACACACACACACACACACACACACGTACAGACACATGCAGACACACACACACAAACACATGCAGACACACAGACACACAGATCCAGCCACACACCCAGACGCAAGCGCACACGCTTTCTCTTTCTCACCATTCTCTCCCTCTTTCTATCCCTCTCTCTACATCCCTCTCATCCCTCTCTCTGTCTCATCATCTCTCTCTCTACCTTTCTCTCTCTAACTCTCTCTCTCCATCTCTCTATCTTCATCTCTTTATCTTAATTTCACCCTAGCTCTCCTTGTCTTTATTCTCTCTGTCTCTCTCTTTCTCTCTCTCTCTCTCTCTCTCTCTCTCTCTCTCTCTCTCTCCCAGGCTGTCAGCAGCTCCCCATGCCAGTCCATTAGCGTTAGCAAGAGGCCCGTGCGCCAGACAGAAGTGCCGCTCTGCAGGGCCTGTTGAATAGTAATGGCTCTGCGTTAGCCTAGCTTAATGTAAGCTACCGTAGCACCGCCCAAGGGGACAGGGACTCCCGCCAAACAGAGATTGCATTGCTTAGCACCAACGCTAGAGCTAGGTTGAGGGGTGGGGGGTAGAAGCCGAAGGGGACAAGGGGTACTAGCTTAACAGGCTGTAGCATATTGTTAGCGCACAAGGCGCTAGCGCCCGGTACTCAGGGGAGCCGGTGGAGCAGCTGTATCACAGCGCAGCGCAGACGGCCCTGCAGGGGGAGTGGAGAGAGTCATTCATTCTCTCTCTCTCTCCGTCTCGATCCATCTCTTTTTATCTTTCTCCTTCTCTCTCTATCACTGTGACTCTGTTGTGGTTATTTGCATTGCAGATATTTCTGGGTTGAGTTTGTGTGTGTGTGTGTGTGTGTGTGTCATATCAATAACTTTTATCAAGCAAGGTTTTACCTCAGTCGCACACAGCGATCAATACAATTGCTGACTGGTGACCAGAGTGTCCAAACACGTTGTTGTTGTTGTTGTTGTTGTTGTCGTAAGAAACCCTATTCCACCACAGGTTCCTATACACCTGTACGTTTCACCACGTACACATCTTCACAGCCTTAATGAACCAGATGCTGCTGTCTCAGTGCTGTGGCTCTGTCTCCATTTCAGTTTGTTTGCTTAGTAGTTAGTAGCTGGAGTTACATGATTAGAGTGTGTGTGTGTGTGAGAGCCTCATCTCTCCAGAGTGTGCAGGGAGAGAGATTTCTCAGCAGATACTGTGGTGTTGATCTCCCAAAGGATGCGTGTGTTTGATGCGCCCTGCACTGGTGGGACTGTTTTCCTTACTCACACACACACACACACACAAACAAACACGCCAACACACACATAAAACACGTACACACACGACATGCATGCACATTCTGTTGTGTCATGTGAATGCCTTTTTGTATACACACACACACAGGAAAACGTTGTTCCTGTGGCCTTTCAGATATACATGTATGAGGCAGTGTTTAGTCTGGGAAGTGAAGATCTCCCATCTGACTGGTATCAGATTTAACTTACCCGTTTACTCCCTCGATCGGCCAAAAGAATGTGCTGTGCATGGTTGATTCGCCCATCACTAGTCTCTGATCCCCCCTAACCGACCAGTCGAAAATCCAACCAGCCCATCCCGTGCTCAGAGGGGCGGTGGGCTCTCCTCAGTGCTGCTCCTCCAGCCTCCAGTCGTCGGAGGGCTGTTTGTTTTGGTCCGTGTTTCTCATCCGACTCCAAAGAAGCGGCTGGATTAAAACAGCCAGGCAGCTTCAGAGCTAACCCTCCCTAACACCTGCTCTCCTCCGTGTTGTGTTCTGTGGGGGTAGCTTTGGAAAAACACACACACAGTCCCTCAAACGTTTCTTCGCCAGGCCGTCGGACCGACGCTGAGAAACCCTTTTCTCGCTTAGGAACAGCAGCAAACACACCGTCTATCGATCTGTCTGGGGTCCGAGAACGGCCTTGTGTCTTACCAATAGCTTTGGTGTTACCATTGTGGGTTTCTTTTTGTTGTAGTACTGGGTTGTTTCCTAGCAGTAGTGGGATTTTGTGTACTTTTACTTTTTTCCGAATCGCCTATAACCTCCATCCTCTTGCTCTCCCCGTCCATGTCTCTCTCCCCCCGTCCCTCCTCCCTCCCTCCCCTGCAGATCCCCTCTGCTGGCCAGCTAATGGAGGCAGTGCGTGTGAAGATGAAGGAGAGGAAAGTGCTGACAGAAGAGCTCGCCGCGCTCGCTACACCAGTCAGCGAAAACGCCTGACTCCCCGGGCTGAGGCGGGAGGAAACTGTCATCCTCTCCCTCTCTATCTCTCTCCCTCTCTCTCTAGCTCTAGCTCTCTCTATCTCTCCCTCTCTCTCTCTCTCCTGCTTTAGCTCTCTCTGTCTCCCTCTTGCTTTATCCCTATCTATTTCTCTTGTGCCCGCTCGCATTCTCCCTCCCCTCTCTCTATCGCTCTCTCCCTCTCTTGCTTTAGCTCTCTCTATTTCTTTCTCTCTCTCTTTCTCCCTCTCTCTCTTCCCCCATTCACTCTCTCTCTACCTCTTTCGCTCTCTCTCACTCTCTCTCTACCTCTTGTGCTCTCTCTCGCTCTCTCTCTCAATCCCTCTCTCTGTTCTTCTCCAGACTTCTCGACGGGGGGGCCGGCGGGTCCGTGGCCAGGCGTTAGCTTAGCCTCGCGGCGGTGGCGGCGGTGGCAGAGCTAATATTTGCTGCAAGCTGAGCGCCGCCGGCTAGCTCGCCGGGCCGCTCACTCACCTTGCGGCCGGCGCCACGTTGGCACACTAGCCCTCGACATCTGTGTTAGCGCCTGGCGCACTCTATCTGTCAGACAAGTGGGGGGCCCTTTAGCGCCAAGCTAATTTACACTGCCCAGCTATTCACTCTCTCCCCCTCTCTATCGCACAAACTCTGTGTCTCTCTCTCGCCCGCTACGTAGCCCTGAGGGTGATAAGGCAAGTGCTTACGCCGATGCTTAAGTTGGACATCTCGTTCTTCGCCTGTTTCTCCCCCGTTCTCTCCACCCTGTCTTTTTGCACTTTTTTCTCCTCCTAATTTGGTGAGCATATGAAGGACTTTAGGGTGCGGGGACTTGATCCCAGGGATGCAGAGTCAACACTTTATCAAGGCGTGATGACTGTACAGTCTGGTGCGTATGTTCCCTGTAGTGGAGGACCTTATTTCATCAGTCCATATCCTCCAGAGGTGTGAATCTCGCTGCCCACATCTCGAAGATAAACAATTCCTGTGAAAAAAAATAGTTTTTATAGATGTGTTAATATTTGTTATTGTAGATGTTTTTTTTATGTGTCTGTTCACTGACAAAACACCACTTAATTATGAAACCTTGGCTGTGTGTTTGTTGTTGCCTCATTTTTAAATAAAGATATTTTACATTTGTATAACCGGTGTGTGTTTATAACCTGAAGCCGGCCAGGTTTCCCGCTCCCGGCTTGATTGACAGCTGCATTTCATCAGGGGTTCCCATCGGTAATGAGCGACCCCACTGTTGGCATAACTAGCAATAACACACACACACACACACACACACACACACACACACACACACACACACACACACACACACACACACACACACACACAGCACTGTGAAAAGCACTGTAAAAAGTCCAAGCCTTGACATGGTTACCGTTTATCTCTATATTTTCCTCACTCATCCTCTCTGTGTCCCTATATCATTCCCTCCCTCTCTCTTGGTATTCATTTAGAATATCAACCCTGATCTGTTGTCTCCTCTTGTCCTTGAGTCAGCCCCCTAACTCCAGAGACCGCACACTCCCTCTCCACCTTCCTCGTCATCCAATCATCCTTTCTCATTCGTTCCTCCTTCCCTCTCTTTTTGGCCTTTGGTTTTTCTCCTTTCTTTCCTCCTCTTTTTATGTACAATTAACTGGTGTGTGTGTGTGTGTGTGTGTGTGTGTGGAGCGGAGCACTCCGTTCAGGAATTAACAAGAAATAATTCCACTTTTTTTTAATCCCACCCTCCCCTCCCCTCACACACACACATATGCTAATTATGTCGTTTTCCTTTATCTTTTTATAATAAAGGATTAGGCCCAGGACTGTCTCTCCTGCTGCAACTCTGGGACCAATTTAGCCGGGCTGTGGGAGAGAGTAGAGCCCTGGTGGTTAATTACCATTCATTAACATAGTTTGCATCCTCTCTTCCTCCCCAGCACCCAGGGGACCGCTATTGTCAATATTTGTCCCATATACATTTCTGCACTTTTATTTTTTTATTATTATAATTTAGCTTCTTTTTTTTTTGACTTCCGAGTCACTGTCCTCTGGCGTGATGCTGCTAATGACAAACATTAATAACTCTAAGAAATCTGCTGGCGCACTGGGGATACAGTGGCAACACACACACAAATTAACTTGGAAGAGCCCCCCACCAATCACCCCGTCTCTCTCTGTTTTCCCTCTCTCACTTCACCCTGTTTTTCTCCCTTTTCCACTATCTCTCTTGTATCCTCTCTGTCTCTGTCTCTCCCTCTCTCTCTCCCCCTCTCCTGTCTGTGGTTATTGCATTGGTTTGCATTTCAGATGTGTCTGTGCTGCGGTGCCATCGCGTTAACACTCTTAGTTCTCTGTGACATATTCAAATGAGGACGCCCCTCAGACGACTAGCCCCTCCCCCCCTGGGGTTAATTAACCTGGCCCTGGCCCCCTCCCTCCCCTCCCACCCCCCTCCACCCCAGTAAAGATGTTAAAACGACTCCCACACCCCCTCTTACCCTCTTCTTCCCAAATGTCTTCCTCTTATTAAAATGAATACAATTCCCCCCCCCCCAGTCTTTCTTGTCGTCCCCCCTCCTTGTCGTCTGGGTCCTTTATGGTTCTCATTAAGGGGCCCCTCCCGTGGGAGTCACTCTGATCACGGGGACCTAACGCGCCCCATCCCCTCAACCCTTTCATTGGTCCCCCCGACACAATCAACCCCAGAGTCACTCCATGTCTGACCTGCCTTTAACTCTGTTCTCTCTATCTCAGCACCTCTCTCTCTTTAATCTCTCTCTTCTAGGGGATTTCTCTCCCTTTCTTCCCTTCCTGGAGATTAGAGGTGGAGGGGAGGGGGGGGTGGTTCTTGGAGGGGGGTCGGGATCATGAGTTGACTTTGAGGTTGATTAAAGCTGTTGAGGTGTGTGTGTGTCTGAGAGAGAGAGAGGGCACATACAGGCTGTATGTGTACCCACACATACCTGTGTGAATGGTTGTGAATGTACATACGCAGGTGCACGTCTGAGCACATCCTCAGACCTTTATTTGTGTGTCCACACGCACACAAATACACACAGACACACGCACACAAACGTTTTGCTCAAGCGTGTGTTTCGCCAACCGCACACGGCATGGGGCGACACTGATGTGCAGCGCTAGAAGCACCTTTTCAAAGTCCAGTCTTAACGACCACACTCGAACAGCGACAGCCCCCCACAAACACTCACACAAACACAGTAGCCGAGCCAGCTGCAGCCCGCCGCCGCCACAAGAAGTTTCACAGTGCGGCGGCGGCGTCTCTTCTTTCTGGTTCCCTGACACAGTTTCCCGCTCCGCTCTCCCCCGGCGCCCGCTGCCAATACGGCGCCATCCTTTGATATCGCTTTGATATCCATGCTATCACGCAGACACTTGGCACTGTTTAAAATAAAAACCACTCAACAAGGTGTGTGTGTGTGTGTGTGTGTGTGTGTGTGTGTGTGTGTGTGTGTGTGTGTGTGTGTGTGTGTGTGTGTGTGCTTGTGCGTGTATGTGTGACAGCCAAATGTGCCTTTGTCAAATGTATAATGCAGCATGTTTACGATATTTTCCGCGCTTCCTGTCCTGCATTTGGGGTCCGCGGGGGATGACGGTGTTGTGGTGTTTCCAGAGGTGGGTGTAGCTCAGCGCTCAATTTCCCCCAGACTCCCGTAGCTGTCCTGCTATCGCCGTGGTAACAACTTCTGTGGAGGGGAAACCGAATGAAAGAGATGATTAATTGGGTCAGTCTTGCATTTGAAGACGGCGTCGGAACGGGAGGATGTTTATCTGGGGTATTGACTTGTTGCTGACAAGGATGTGGAACGTCAAGAGTGGGTTATTGAAATAGTGTCCCTCTCAATTAGTAGGAAAAAACAGGACTTATTGAAGTGAATTTGATCAGTGAAAGTGACATACAATGTTTGTAATTGCGTCATTAATGAGCAAGTAGAGGTCAGGCTTCTTGCTCCAGGATGCCTCGAGGTAGACTGTTGCTGTTGGGTCTTAAACCTTCAAACCTTTCAGGCATGTAGTCAAACTCCCTGGCCATCGGCCTCTCGTGCCGACGGATGATAACAGCCGCATCTAATCCAACATAAAAAATAAAAAGAATAACATTAATAGGTTTCGTTGGTTGTTTCACACTGGAATCCCTGTCCTTCTATTCCTCCTCTAAAGAGCCCCAGACCTGAAGTGACAGCAGGCTGTGTGCGGACGAGAATCCCACCCGAAGGTCCCACGCAGCGAGCATCTCATATAGACGGCGGGCTGGGGGAGGATGCGGAGGGTCAGGGTCAACCGCAGCACTTTTTCTATGTCATGCAGTAAGCCAGCCGTGTTTGGCAGAGAGAGCCAACCTCTCCATGGTAAGAGCGAAAGTTACAGAATCTGTACGCGACTAAACCCCCCAGGAGAACCCCTATAGCCTGCTGTAGGTAGAGTCGTTGGTCCACCACCACCTCCTCCTCAACCTTTTGGCTTGTTCTCATTTGTCTCCTATCCTTCCACCCGCTCTGTCCTCCTTATTGTGGCCCAGCTCTTCCCTGGACTCTCCTTCTAAAGCCTTTCCTTATGGCCACCGCCTCGCTGTAAGCCATGGTCAGAGATCCCTGGGTGGAGGTGCGATGGATGGAGGGTGTTTGTGTGTGTGTTTGTATGTGTGTGTGGGGGTGGGGGTGGGGGTGGGGGGGGGGGGGGGGGGGTTGATCTCGTCTCTAATCTCCTCAGCTCTCAGCAACATGGAGGCTGCTGTCCTCGAGGCTACACCGGAGAGAATGAGCTAGAGAGAGAGACAGACGGTGCCGTGGACAGCAGCAGCAGCATCGGCGAGTGTGCGTCAACGGAGCCTTGGGCCGGTAAAGCCGCCGCCTCCCTCGGCTGTAGAGTACCAGCGGCTCAGCAAGGTGGACGTTTGTGTGCACGGGTGTTGTTGTACAACAGAGGGACGTAATACTCCTGACTCTCCTGGGAGAGAGTTGTTTGTGTGTGCGTGTGTGTGTGTGTGTGAGTGTGTCTGGGGAGGGAAGGTCTAGTCAAAGCAATATCTCCACCGTTCAATAACAACGGTGGTGCAGGACGGAGGCTTTGATCGCGGCTGTGTTAGCCCTATAGAGAAGGAGAGGCAGAGCTAATAAACAGTGGATAATGGGGCTTTGGTCCTGGGCGTTGCAGCGCTGCGTTCAGCCATTGTTCTCAAACTGTATTTCTGCATAATCATAACTTGGTTCCAGGGTCTAGAGGGGCTTTGGGAAGCACCTTCCCACGTGGACCGCAACTTCTCCCGTCCTCATTAGCAGGGCTAAAGTTTGTAGGGTAAGAACACACACACACAGCGCTTCCAAAAAGTAGCACACCTTTGGTAATCACACTAATGAATTCAAAGCCCACCTACCCGGCCCGCCCGGCACCCCCTACCCGCCATTTCTCTATTTTTCTCCCTCCACCTCCCCTCCCTCTCCCCCCGTCTCTATTCCATGCTCTCTCATACAGTGGCAGGGAAGAAGGCACAAGAAGCGCCGAACAACAAAGAAGTGTTTGTTTGCATAACATTAGCCCCGCTCTCGCGCTCTCTGACTCGCGGTGCTCGCACACAGCGGCCCGGCCGCAGCTCCAGGCCTCCCGCAAACACAGGTGGAGCGGGCCGCGCATCGCTGGGACCAATTAGAGCGCAGCATAGGTGCATTAGCATGTTTGAGTGGTGTAGGGTGAGATGTGTGTGTGTGTGTGTGTGTGTGTGTGTCTGTGCGTGCGTGCGGGTTGGAGGCGGGCAGGGTTAAGGGTAGCAGACCTCATAAAACACACACACACACGTTTGACCGTGGCCCCCGATGGGTCCCTGGCGACGCAGCTGGCGGCAGTGTGTGACAAATGACCGCGGGGCCGCTCTGATCCTAGCTTGCCGCGTGTACGTTTTTTTTTTTCCTCCACGTTTTTCCATCACGCGCGCGGCCGGTTGGTACCGGTCTGTTATAATCATACAGTCCTGCCGTTCATGGGTTTACACCGGTTATTTCAGGCTCTGTGCGTCTACCACTTCGCTCAGAGGTCGTTTGTGTAGGTGGCTGAACAAATCCGATGAGCTTTAAATTGAAATAAATTCACTGCTTCTCTCTTGTAGGTTGTATGGCTGAAAGGGGAACATTTTGGATGCTACAAATATGTTGTAGTGTTTCGTATTCTGCAAAACTTGGATAGGATATTTTCCATTGCCTCAAGTCCCTGTGTCAGAGCAGTAGAGAATGTGTTGTAGATGTACAACACTGTATGGGAAATATACTGTTATATATATGTTAGAAAGATATATTATATTCATTAGTCCAGAGTTTTCAACCGCTTTGACTAGCAACCCTTTTAGGCATTGGATGTTTCAGGACGCAAACCCGTACTAAATAATAACAAGACATTTCTGTCGAACACGCTTCTTTTATGTTACAAGTCAACCTTGGGTCTTGTGTAAGACATGTGTACGTCTTGCGGGATCTAAATATGTGGGCTTAACATTGGACTTCTAATAGGTAGAGAACCCTTTCCCTAACCAATTAGATTGCCTGCCCTAACTCAAGGGCTTTTCCACCAACCCCTGAATTTTTGTTGTACATTTATTTGTAGACTTACTGTACATGTGACACTCACATTTTACATCCAGGCATATAACAGAACAAAAGGAGGACACAAATGTACCATACTGATAACAGGGAAGTATAGTATATAGAGTATAAAAAGAAAGAAAAATCACCTTTTATTATGAACTTTTGACAGGAAATCCATCTTGAATATCGAACTGCAAACATAATCAGGAGCAGGAATTGAAACATATTGTTTTGAGGACATAATGGAAAGCTCTCCCCCGACTCTTCATGATCACACGTGAACAGCACCTCCCTCCCACCCCGGGTCCACGCAGGTGGTGTGGGAGATGGGCGGAGACCGCAGCGTGCTCGTGGCCATCATCCTGCAAAGGTGAGAGCGATGACTGCTAACAATTTAGTTAATCTCCACATCTGTCTGCCCACTCACAGGTAAGAGTTATTGTCTCGTGGGGCAAGACAAAATGCACCTCGGATCACACACACACCAACGCACACGCGCACACACACACATACATACCCATATAACCACACACATACCGCCCCCCACACACAAACACACAAGCAAAACCACGCACACATACAAACACACACACAGACACACAGACACACACAGCTCTGAGCCACGGGCCGCGGGCACTTCATCAGCGCTGTCGTTGGGGGCTGTGCACGTGGCCACTCAGTTAGGAACCGTGCTTATAGGTCACTGACAACCCTCTGTGCTGTATCGCCAACATCTCCTTCTTCTTAGGAAGAGGAAACACGATTGTTTTCTGCTCTGACATTGAACATTGCAAATTGCTATTACGTATTGTGTTGCAAGCATGGGAAAGGGGGACCGTTCTAGATCCACAGCTGGTAGTGGGCCTATCGTGGCTCATGGCTACTGGTTTGATTCCCTCTCTGTACTGGAGGGGAAACAAATATTTGGTGTGTTAATGAGCAGAATCCTTAACGCCAATAATCAGATGCCATCGATGAGCTCATGACGTACCCTGTTTAGTTAAAACAGGTTTGAAAATTCAGCCTTCGCTGTCCATTTCCATTAACCGTTGATAGTTATTTGTCTCTTTATTATTTTTACAGGATTTAGAAAATTTGTTTACTATCAGACGGCAAAAATTGCATCGTATCAGTTTATGTATTTATAAAAACCTAGCGTAATGCTTTAATAACCTTTAACCACAAGGTGGCAGCATAGATTAATTCCTTATTATAGGCTATTAAATAAATAATTAAATTAAATAAAAAATAATTGATAGCGTTTTTCTTGCTCGTTATTGATCATTTTATTTATTTGTGTCCATGGAAATAATTGTTTAGGTTACCTCATTATTGAGACTAGCCCACTTTATTGTAATTGACCATAAACAAAATATTACCTATGAATATTTGACCAAAATACTGCTGATTATGGCTTATTCTGTTCTGATGCTGTAGACACATAAACCATAGGGAACGAACAATAATGTATCGCATTAACCACTTCTTTTTCGCTGAAATGCATTTTGTCATGTTGTCCACCAGATGGCGCCACTCACATGTTTTCTCCACTGGTAACCCCGGCCGCTTTTGGCAGAAGCTTCGTTTTGATGTTTTGAGGTGATGAATATCGAAAGATTATTTTCTGTATATTTGCCTAATTTATACATTAATTATTTATGACACATTCAAACGGGGATTTTCTTTCAACTTGAGTTTCCACCGAATATGTGGAATGACATACGTTATTAAATGTAGACCTACTAGCGGACGGAGTAGGTCATCCACAAAGTCATTTTTTTTTCTAACCCTTTTTTTTTTAAGTCGGGCTTATAATATGCTTATGGACCCTTTTCACAGAGACATCCTAGGATAAACAAGTGTCATAATGAATGATGGGTCTGCTCTCCGGGGCCCAGGTACTAAACTAGTGGAGATGATCACGGCCCATGTGCCCTGATGCATAAAAGCAGTAGACCCATAATAAGTGTGTTTGTCCTAGGCTGACCCTCTGTGAACAGGGGACATCGGTCGTGTTTCTTTTATAAGACAGAGCCGTGGTTTATGAGTCGGAGTTTGAATACACACAGGCAGCAGCACATTTGCACACACATGGGATTTTTCACCTAAGAGTTGATTAAAATTATAGCCTAGGCGTATGAAAGACTATCGCTTTGAAACAAACAACAGCTAGACGAATAGTCTGAATAATACAATTAAATAACCTTACTTAATTCAATTTCTACACTGCCACAAAACCATAGGCCTACCAGCATATATACAGTATATATATATGTTTAATCCTGCTTTGTTCAGAACTTCATTAGCAGCCTGAAGTGTCAAAAATATTAGCTGAAATTACACAATAGGCAAGCCATCTGGCGTGGAAAAAAATAAATAAAAAATTACTCCAAATTGTGGAGATGACTCTTAAGAAATCCATATTCTGATTGTAATGACTTTATAGTCTTTTATGATTCTTCACAATACATTGACTGGTCGGATTCAGCAATTGTGAAATGACACGATTTACTAGTGTAGTGGTTAACATTTGTGTGTGTACAATGTGAGTGTTTAATGTGGATTCAGTATGTTGATCCGTCCCAGCTTCAGCAGCAGCAGCATCCTGAGGGAGCCTGGCTATGGGCGCTGTCCAGGGTGCTGAAAAACAACCCTTTGAACGCAGCCTTGGACGTTTTCATATCAACCACTTCAACAACAACAGGGTTCTGTGTTGTGCGTGGGTCGTTTCATGTCAACATATGCACATTACAGCATATCCATCGACCCCCCCCACACACACACACACACCCATACACGAAGCTGGGTTTATCTTCTTTGCTCATATCATGATGTTTTTTTTTCGACCCCATGTCCCCCCTGATGGGGGGGATGTAGAGATCGTGTCGTGTTATCTGTACGCTGGGATGCGGACGTCGTGCTCCGAGAGACGGATGCTTTAAGAAACGACGCGTACGACGCAACCGTGCTTACGACCTACGTCACGGCGTGCAGACATGTGGTTTTGACATTCAGTCTACCCTGCTGATCACGGCTTTGCTCAACCCCCCCTCCCTCCGCTGCCAAGAGAGATTCCTTTGGTTAGAAGAACGGCGCAGAGAAATCGAGGGGCTCGTCGATATTGCAAGGAAAACCATCGCAAGTGGGACCCGAGTTTACCTGTCACGATCTGCAGCATCAGTCCACGTACACCCCGGCTAAAACCACCGTGTAGAAGTCATGTCTGTAGCGGGACTGAAGAAGCAATTCCACAAAGCCACTCAGGTAGGGGTCTCCTCGTTTACACACCAAACCCGTTGGCAAGAGCTCCCTGCTAGAAACCTTTTTTCACGCAGAGTCGAACAGCGTCGAGTACGTGTGTAACCTGACTTGTCCCCGGTGATGCGGTGTAGCGGCTCACAGGTCGTGTGGATGGGTGATTGGATGGAGGCTAAGCCTATTTGGTTTCTGCAACATCGTTGTTTGGTCTCGTATATACCCGTCGCTCGGGTCTGTCTTGCCGGATTCATATCGTGTGTGGCGGATTGCGGTACTGCACCACCGACCGACCATGGTGCAGGGTGGTGGTGGTGGTAGTGGGGGGGGTTGGGGGATATATTGACAATCGTGTTCTTGTAAAAAAATGTATTTACTAGACACCCTGCAAACTCTTTTATATTCATATAAAAAAGGTAGACGTGGATTTTCCTACGAGAGCAATCCGTGATGGAAATCGTGCTATGGAGAACATGGCTTCACTATCCTACCCTTCAGATGACATTCTACAGCCCTCAGCGTAGTTCTCGGTATAGCCCGGCGCTCCCATAGCGGTGTTACAGGCTGTGTGTGTGTGTGTTTTGAAAAACTACGGCAGCGATTATTGCGCTGCACACGAACGTTGCATAACCGTTAAGTGCGTTGTGACGGAAATCCGTCTTTACCTCCACGGTCTTCTGCTGTGACCTCGCCGCCCTCTAAAACGCACACGACACGGCTACAGCTCAGCCGTGTAGTGCACGGTCCACCCGAGGAATGGAAAGACATGGACATCTTCCAAACGAATGCGCAATATATCCATATGTCCATGCACCACGTCTTTTCAAGGTTACAAAACAGGACGATTTGTATTGCAAAGCAGCAGGCATATATATAATTGAAATAGTCACAGGGATATATTTATAAAATATATCTATATCTGTTTATTTTCTGTGTATCACTATATTATGTTGATTGTGTCCTCGGTAACTGGCTGGGGTACAATATGTGACTGGACGTGTGTCATGATCTGTACTGGTATCAACAACACCTACCAAGGAGGAGTCAGAATTTGTACAATTTGAAGAACTTCTGGAGAGCAACTTGGGCGCAAAAAATCGCCTAAAAATATGAGCAGTCTCATGTCTTCCATGGTCAGAGACCTTAGCCTGGCTCCCCGCTCTCTGGTTCTCCCTTAGAACCCTCATTCTGGCTCCCTGCTCTCCGGTTCTCCCCAGCCTTAGAACCCTCACCCTGGCTCCCTGCTCTATGGTTCTCCCCAGCCTTAGAACCCTCACCCTGGCTCCCTGCTCTCCGGTTCTCCCCTGTTCTCCCCTGCCTTAAAACCCTCACCCTGGCTCCCTGCTCTCCGGTTCTCCCCAGCCTTAGAACCCTCACCCTGGCTCCCTGCTCTCCGGTTCTCCCCTGCCTTAGAACCCTCACCCTGGCTCCCTGCTCTCCAGTTCCCCCCTGCCTTAGAACCCTCACCCTGGCTCCCTGCTCTATGGTTCTCCCCTGCCTTAGAACCCTCACCCTGGCTCCCTGCTTTATGGTTCTCCCCTGCCTTAGAACCCTCACCCTGGCTCTAGGGTTCCCTCCTGACTGACGCACTCAACAGTCTCTAATCCATTCACAGTACCTAACCAGCGTCACCGCCTCTACTCTGTCCCACCGCTGCTCTCCGTCACTGCCCTCCCCCCTCTCCCGCTCCCTATCTCAGTTTCTCAGACCCCCGTTTGCATGAATAAGCTTCCTATTGTCTGCCCCATCATCATCATCAGCTGCATCATCATCCTCTCCTGGACCGTTCAGCAGAGGAAGAGTGTTATTCCAGGAGAGAGTAATTACCTAATCATGACACTAATAATAGCCCTGCCTGCGAAGGTCAGCGCTTGTCACATACTAACCGATCCATTGTGACAGATGAACCGAATCTTTCAGTCAGTTGTTGGTTTTCTACACGACAATTCAGCGGTAAACCGCAGCATTAGGACCTGTGAGAGATAATGTTATGTGGTCACGTTCCGCTGTTACGTTCAATTATATGGAATCAAGTTCCTCACACGCATAAATGGTGTATAGTATTAGTTAGGTTGTGTGTGTATGTGTTCAGTGGATTGAAAGGGATAATAAGTCAGGTGTGTGTGTGTTTGTGTGTGGGTGTGCGTGCGTGTGTTCAGTGGATAGAAGAGCATAATTACCTAAGTGGGTTCAGTTGATAGATGAGGATGATATGGTAGGTAAGTGTGTGTGTGAGAGCGTTTCGAAGGATTGCCATGTTCACTATACTAGAGTTTATGACGCAATTTCATTCCATACACCTCCAGGTTCCTAAATCTCCGAGTCTTCTCGGTGGGTATGACATGGCATGTAGGACACAAAGTCGCTCCTCGCCTGTCGCTCTAGCTCAGACATTCAGACACACACGCGTCACGCACATGCGCACACCAACAACCGCACGCACACACACACAAACAGACCTCTTCTCAAGGACAGAGGCGGAGGCAGAGAGGAGGAC